>NW_025791659.1:6348401-6648756 GCF_921293095.1 Ischnura elegans | reverse complement strand
AATTAGAAACGCGCCTACCCCTCTGTGGACCTGCATTGAAAAGAGTGGGGGAAGCCCGCTGGGAGCGGGCGCATCACGCTCGTAATAAATTAAACATTCAAATTTGCCATGCCCTCTCCATATTTAATGACAAATGACTGGTACACTTATTTATAAAAAACATCGGACCATGCACCGCCAGAAGGCCCATGCAGTTTTCTATCCTCATTATAATGTAGGCAACCGTAGGTATTCTTCCTTTGGGTCCTTCAAGGTCATCGTCCCTTCCTCCTCCTGCCTTTTGTACTACTAAAGAAACACTTGACATTTGCATGATTCTCAAAAAGTGGCATAAAAAAATACAACTAAATGCAGATACATATTTTCCTATTTAAGTATACCGGGACTAGCCACGGTGATAACTTTTACGGAGTCACCCGCAATGCACAAATAGTGCGAAGTATACCGGGACTAGCCACGGTGATAACTTTTACGGTCGAGTCACCCGCAGTGCACAAATAGTGCGAATCCACGGAGAAAAAATCATTCACCTTGATTCGAACCCGGATCCCTCGATTTCCGGCCGAGTGCTTTAGCCAGTTAAGCTACCGAGGCGTCATTCTTCCCTGTGGATATTTTGCGGACTTTACTGGACAAGGTGGTATGGACTGCCGAGCATATTATGCGACTAGCAGTCCAAGTCATGCGCACGGTGCCACAGCCGGAGAGCAAAGCCCGAACTTAGAACACAAAGAGGTGTTCGCTCTAGACTAGTTCAAAGTATACCGGGACTAGCCACGGTGATAACTTTTACGGAGTCACCCGCAATGCACAAATAGTGCGAAAAATCCAGAGGAAAAATCATTCGCCTTGACCGGGATTCGAACCCGGAAATTAACGTATCACAGCGATTAAACTCGAGGTAAATATCACTTGACACTGATTTTTTAATCTCAATCTTATTGTACATCCACTTCAAGATGGCTCTCTGCTTAACAATCTCTTATTTATTTTTCTTATCACCATAGCATCAAATCAGCAAAAAAAATCAAAACAAAAACAAACATGCTCACAGACAAATAAAACAAACAACAAATGAACTCAAAAACAGAAAACAAACTAAACTTATACAAAAGTGATTCCGGTCATAAAAACACGTGCATCAAAATTCAAAGTTCGGGCTTTGCTCTCCGGCTGTGGCGCCATGCGCACGAACCGGACTGCTTGTCGCATAATATGCTCAGCAGTCCATACCACCTTGTCCGGTATAGTCCACAAATTTCCACAGGGGAGAATGACGCCTCGGTAGCTAAACTGGCTAAAGCACTCGGCCGGAAACCGAGGGGTCCGGGTTCGAATCCCGGTCAAGGCGGATGATTTTTCGCACTATTTTTGCATTTCGGGTGACTCCGTAAAAGTTATCACCATGGCTAGTCCCGGTATACTTAAATAGGAAAAAAACTGCATGGGTTCGAATCCCGGTCAAGGCGAATGATTTTTTCCTCTGTGGATTTTCCGCACCACATATTTTCCCTCTTTTATAGTGGATTTGCATCTAAAGCAATGATTTCTCTCCATCTATTCAATAAAACACTTCACTTCTATCATATCAATGGATTTTTAATCGCGTCCATTTCACCGAAAGTGAATTTTGTTTTCAGACTTTGAATTTTTTTACCAAGCTCCTTTACCTTCAGTGTGATATGTTCACAGTATGCATTTAGTTATGTTCAATTTGACTCGTATCAATGCAATTTTTTGTTTATTAATTCACGCCTTATTTACTCTGAAGTATACATTTTTCAGGTTTTTTTTATTAAAAAAAAACTTTATGAACTCCAGTTTCAAACTTTTTAAGCATATAATTAGGTATTGTTTTGCTTGTATTTATGATTTTTTTTACGCATTATTCACGAAGAAATACAAATTTTTCATGTTTTTTTTATTTTTAAAAATATTAAATTACCTAATTTGTCACTAATTTTTATCAGAATATACTTTATTTTAATCAAAATTTATTATTACGAAAGAAACACATTCTCAAATATCTTTATTTTAATGGCAATTATAATCTTAGAGTGAAAAACACACTTAAACAGCTATTTTTCAACCTTTGAAATTAAATAAAAATTGGTAAATTTACTTGAAACCTTGCCTTGTACTTGACCCTGTCATCGGGCAACTCTCAGTGGCCTGACTGTAGTTTTTTGTCTGCTGGGTGGCAAAGACATGTATAGTAGGGCGGATCGGAAAAATCTATTTTTTTCAAATCCAGACCTTCATAGCCACTCGATAGGCATCTTCATAGACCGTCGGCTCCTTTCCTGCGTTCGCGGATCTAAAAATATTTCATGACTTCTCAAAAAGTTGGTAACATCGATTTGTTTAACGCCGACGAGGCGTCAGATAAGGGACAAGTCGTCTCACTAAGCATCCTTTTTTTTACCTCCAATCTTCCAATTTATATTATCAAAGATGAACGCCCTCCTAGCAGCACACGCGGGATGAATTTTGCTGCATTCGAGGCGTGGGAGGGGGAGAAGCGAGCGGGGAGGGGAGGGGATCGGCCTGCGGCTCTTGTATCCACGACGCTGCGTGGGCGTTGGAATATTTTCTTCGCGGGCGCGGACTCAAATTAGGCATTTTGTTGCTAAACGGGGGCAGATACAGCAAAATGCACAAAATGTTTGCCCTAAAAGAACAGTAACTCGGCAAAATCTATATGGAATGACCATAAAATATTGTATTTCTCGAATTTTGACCTTCTCCCCCTAAATTGCATTTGAGCGAGGGTCAGGGGTTCACGTAGAGGTCTCAAATTTTTCAGGCCTTATTTTTGATCGGTCCCACAACTTTTTTTCATTGGGCCAGATGGATTTTAAAAAAATCGATTTTTCCGATCCACCCTAATGTATAGCCCTCTTGTGGGCATGGGGAAGAACCAGGATTGGCACAATAAAAAATAAATAAATACTATAAGAAGACATCTCTGCGTCAAATACCAGTATTTTCACAGCGGAGATAACAACAATGTATTCAACAGAGTATTAACATCAATTGCAATATACAACAACACACAACTGTACACGGAGAACAAATCAGTTTACAATCACATACATCTTAGATTCACAGTCTCCATAAAACACTACAAACTCAAGCAGTAATACAGTTCATCAGAGACAATGTTTCCCAGAGTCAGGTTTCGTTGGGGAATTTTAGAAAGGCAAAACCAAAAATTTCTTTTAACACTTTGAGTGCTAACGGCGTAATATTACGCCGCATGTGGTCATGAGAAATTTGTGAAAGGCGTAATATTACGACGGGCATATTGTACACATTGTAACGGCTCCCACCTCCAAATTACACCGCTTGTATTCCTCGGATTCATAGATGAAAGCTTATAGTTCGCTCGAATGGCACTATGTAGCATATGCCTTCATATTTTATTCTTACAAGTCATACATTGTGAGAGGCGTCAGAACTGTTAGCTACGCTAGCACTGAGGGATAGACCAGGTGAAAACGACCCAGCACCCAAAGTGCTATACCATTTTTCTGAACTGACGGCGGCTGACCTTGAGCGTACTCGAAACCCACCCACTCTTCTGGCCAATCACAGAAGAGCGACAGGAGAAAGTGTGGAAGAGCCCGCAGTCTCTATCCAAACTCCGTGCAGTGCACATCGCTCTCCAGCTAAAAGTGTTGCCAAGCCGAATCTTTGGAGACCGCACAGCGCTCGTTCTGCCGCCCCCGAAAATACCGTTATTCTCAAGGCTGGCAACGCCGGTCAACCGGATGGAGGGGTAATGGTAAGGGGATGGAGGGGAACGGAGAGGTGCAAGGGGCAGCGCTTCTCATTGGCTAGTTCCTATTTTCCGCCCAGCCGCCGTCAGTTCGGAAAAATGGTATAACAATCTCTATAGTCACCGGCTCAACTTTGAGGAAGTTCATTTCAATAAATAAAAACGAACAAACTTTGTATTAATCCACCAATTTATTTACGCGGTACGACTAGTTTCGAAGCAGTAGCGTCATCCTCAGGTACAAAGGTTACAAAGAATCAAACATCCTTAAATATACAGCGGAACTTGGTTATGACGTCATCAAAGGGACCAGAAGATTTTTAACGTTATATCCGAGTGACGTTATAAAAAAGCAGCCTTAAATCTGAGTGAAAAGACAAAGTAAAAACGCATATGTTCTGCTTTCTATACAACACTGTTTATTGAAATCTACTCGTGCATTGGAATATGTATAATACAAAAATTATATTCACAATTAAATATTTTATAGCCTAATAAAAACCTTACTTTACTGTCGAAAGAAATCTGTGATCTTCTTTTGAACGGTCCTTTCAGAAATATAAATTCTCTCCGTTGGGCAACAAACGTCTCGAAGCGCGCTGAGTGTTGAAGCAGTGAAGCACTTTTGCGACCTAAGAGTCGCAACATTTTTGACGCTATACCCGAGCGTCGCAATATTTGTCGACGATTTAAACGGGTTTTCGTACAAAATAAAATGTTCAATTTTGGCTGGTCTGTATAAAATGTGACGTTAAACCCGAGTTGACGTTACAGCCGATGCCGTTATGACCAAGTTCCACTGTACATATACGGATACCACATGATATATAAGGATGTTTGATTCTTTATAACATTTGTACCCGAGGATGATGCCGCTGCGTCGAAACTAGTCGTACCGCGTGAATAAATTGGTGGTTTAATACAAAGTTTGTTTGTTTTTATTTACTGCTTTTAACGTTCATTGTGATGTAAATGTTGCCACTACTTTGACAATAAGCATAGAAAAAATGACAAAAATAAATTGAAAGAAGATTTAAAAAAATAATTTAAAAAACAATACAAAATGTATTTAAGGGGAAAAAAACTACTTTTCACCGCTAAAGGCCTGTCTGCACGGTACATTAACACGTACGGGTTAATGTCTAATTGTATGAACGCCAAAATGCACCGTTTAACCACCCAACTTGTGCGAGTGCATGCAAAGAAAATAAAACCTGTTCTAATTTGGTTCATGCATTCGTGCATGTTCCGTTCCGGTCCACAAAAATCATTCACGCAAACGTACATTAACTCATACGTGTTAATGTATCGTGTAAGCAGGCCTTTAGAACATGGGTTCTGCATAGAGGAGGCCCAATTCCATCCATACAACTTCTTTTTCAACGTAAAAACTTATAAATTCTCGACTTAATGGATTACAAAACCTGATGAATCTATGTGTTATTATCACGACGAAAAATCCCCTTCAATTATTCTAAATTCATCTCCTTCCGTAGAAGTGCCTCCAATATCAACTTGGGAATTCACTGATTAGCCAAAATCAATTCTGTAATATAAGACACGTTCTCAGTCGTTATTTGGTTGAATTGCTTCATTATTGAATAAAATAAAATAGCTTTGTTTTACTCCACACTTTATTTTAAATAGCTTGATGATAACACTAGATGTTGAAACAGGGTTCCCGCTCTAGCTAGATTATAAAATTCAGTTTTTTTTCAGGTTTTCACGGTATAAATGTCATTAAATTCACGGTTTTTTCCAGATTATCACGGTATAAAAGTCATTAAATTCACGATAGAAGGTTTGTAGATAAGGCATTTTAGGCAGAAATATTGATCACGCAACAATCATCGGCCCCACGTTAACTAAAAATGTGACAAACGCAACAGAAGCCTTGAATTCAAACGCAGTAATCAAAGTGCTATCTCTCATGACGTCACCTATCGTTAGCAAAATTCAGGTCCGGCTAAAAGGGTGTGAGTGGGAAAATGGAGAGAGCAGGGTGGCAGGGAAGTGAAGAATTTTTGCCAGGGTTAACCCGTTTTGTAGGATTAACCCGTCAGCGCCCAAAGTTTTTTTTAAATTCACACATATTTCACTTTTAAAAATATGATACATATGAACATAACACAAAGAACACCATTCAAACTGAGTGAATAATAGAGGAAACTTTCTACTTAGTATGTGCATCAAAATAAATGTGCGTTAAAATTCACATATTGAATGCGTTGCAAGAGTATTGGCTCAGCACTGCACTGGGTGCCATATGGCACCCGTGGACGTTGACAGGTCAAGGTCAATGTACTGTCATGGCACACGGACCAATTAATATTTGCACTTCGAATACACGTGTGCAGATAAATACGTACAGACAGTATCTGCACGTGACTCGGCCTTGAAACGTGATCGAAACATCGATTTTTCTTTTAATCTGAAAATCGTAGTTCTAAAATCAAGTTTGAGAGGTTTTTAAGGTTTCATGACGAAATTCACGGCTATTTCCAGGTTGTTTCACGGTAGACGAAATTCACCGCTTATTCACGGTTTTACGGTTTTCACGGTTGAGTGGGAACCCTGAGAAACCCGGGTCGTGCTATTTAAAATAAAGTGTGGAATAAAACAAAGTTATATTATTTTATTCAATCAATTCTGTAAATACCGTATTTCTCCGAATATAGTCCCCCCCTCTAATTTTTAGGCTTCAGTTTCGGGAAAAGTTAAAAAAAATGCGTTTGAATATAGTCCCCCCCCTTTACTTTCACCACGGACATTTTTGGATAAAAAGGGGGGACTATATTCAGACATATACAGTATCAGCTTCGCCAAAACTTTCTTCACAAACTGTTACAGTGCTCAATCACTCTCAAGTGTTCTTAAGCTTTCAATCGTTGTATCAGATGGCAAGGGATCGACTTAAGCTACTCGTTAACAATTGGGAACATGCATGAAATTTGTTCATCATGCTAGTAACTCTTATTGAATAGACAATTTTCTCACGAGTCCAAACATATAAGCCAAAACTCTCCTAGCATTACACAAACGTCATTAAATGCTTAATAAAAGTGCTCGAATATCGCTTGATGTCACGTGACCTGAAACGCCTTCTGACGTCATTCACTTCGCTAAGAGAGTAGAAGGGCAGGCTCTTGATTGCAATGTATCGAAGTAAAAATCATCAACGAGTTTTGCAGTAGTTCCTAAATGGACAAGTTGACTTAATAGGGATTTAAGAAAGCACAATACGACAGTTTACTTTTGGTCGATTTCCATATGGCGTTTGATTTTCTGAAAAATAGCGATTGCTTCCAAATCTCACCAAACAATCCCCTTCATTTGTTTCAATAATGCCTTGGCAACCCAACATATTCACAATCTGCTGTTTGATGTTAAAACAGCAATTATTTTCGCCATATTTGCGTTTGAGCCCCCGCATAGACCGATTTTCTATCCACTTCCTCAGTCTGTCATCAGTGGATTCCTTGCCGTGACGTCACGCTCCGGTGACGTCGTGTTTTCAAGCAGCCGATGAGGATTAATTTTCAAAGACTCATAACTCAGCTAAAAAACATTACAGTGGAACCTCGTTAAGGCGAGTACGGGTTATAGCGAGACCCCCGCTATTACGAGATATAGCCGATGCACCGTCAATTGATCCTATAATAAGCATGTTAAAAATTTCGTTTTTACGAGGCCCTTTTGGTGTTGGCTCTCGCCATAGCGAGGGTTTCACCGCCGGAAAAACTTACACCAAGACTCCTTAATCTCTGTAATTGCTAGCGATCTGTTAGAAATGAAGTTAATGGAGTGCTCAGGCTCAAATTTATGTGGTAAACTGTCGTTCGATAAATAATAAGTTAATTTTGGTGAAAATAATGTGGCATTAGCATTCGCGAATGCTTGATCTTCTTCTGTTCCTCGGGCGGCAGAAAGCAGTCGTCAGCATACCCGCACGTCCATCAGTTGCATGAATAGAAAGCATTTGATAGAACACACCATGTCCAAAAACCACCAAACACGTCTAAGCGAGCAAATAAAAATAAAGGAGTAATATGAGGTATATTGGCTATTATTTGCACCACCTCCGGTAAAGCGTCAATTCGCTATAGCGAGTGATTATTGGTGCACCGTGGGGTGTCGTTTTATCGAGGTTGCACTGTATTCATCCGCAAAATTTTCGGTGAGTACATTTGAGATAGGGACCTTCTTATTCTAGTACTTTGAAAAAATTATGCATGTTCCCCATTGCTTTGCACTGAGCGATTTGGCTGAGGAGAACCGGATGAGCTGAGCCGGAATAGAATAGGTATAACAAATACAATTTCGTACTTCACTTCACTGGTTAAAGGGATAAGACCTAGGAGACTGCATTGAGGAAGCCTCAATGAATCCATCCCATAGAAGACTGATTTCTGTTGCCACTTATGTCGCATTTTAATCGGTTTTCAAAAATGTCCACGGCAAGGTCATGAGTACGATGTGATCCACTCGTCTAAAAAGTTTTCAAATAAAAATCAGTCCTCTGAAAAAAATCTAATCAGGGTTGAACTGCGTTGTAAAAAAATTACAATTAAACGTGACTAGAAAAAAATTGTGATTTAAGTTGCATAAAGAAACCAGTCAGGAAATTTGCATGTGATATTGGGTGTAGCTCGCAGGGTCAAGATGATGGAATAAAAATTTCATGGTGAATAAAATCTAGTGCAATCAGCTATAGACAGAAAAAGAAATTTTTGGTTCTCTCTTTCCACATTGTTTCCTTACTGATCACGTGTCAGTTACGTACATATTTCCTGCTATCTGAGTTCAAACATGGAGCATGCTGTCCCAGGTCTCAAGAGTTCAGATCACAAATTTTGATAGGGATCGCGAATCAAGTTATAAAATTGATTGTTTGAGGTTACGCCCTGGTGAAAGCGATTCATAATTAACATTAAAAAGAAGAACTTTGTGCTTTCACATTAATATTCATTCACAAATTTACGACCATGGTTTCAACATTAGACGTCATCATCAGGCACCTGAATATGACGTCTAACGTTGAAACCATGGTCGTAAATTTGTGAATAAATATTAATGTGAAAGCACAAAGTTCTTCTTTTTAATGTTAAGAATCAAGTTATGAAAATAGAGCAACACATACCATCTTTACTCGTTTAAGCCGCGTGTATCCAATGCACTACCATTTTTGGACTGGCTCGCGAGGAAAAAAAAACTCTGGAGCTCTGTGCACAAATTCATTCCAACACATGATATAAATCCTTGAGTTTTTTTTTGTAGAAGGTGCAACTGTGACTAATACTTCAGACAGGCAAAAGCACAACTCCTCCTCCAATAAATCAACTTGCATGAGCTATTGACAGCTAGTTAACACGTTGCGTACGGATGGTGAGAATTCTCGTCATTTTTTTCCCGAACGTTCCGGACGGATGACGAAGATTCTCGTCATTTAGGCGCATCAACCTAAACAATTTTAAAGAGTACAATACGTATTCGTTAGTACGTTTTCAATTGTTGTTCGTTATTCATAATGAACTGATGCATCATAACGTTTGATTGGGTAAAGTTATATTCTAAACGTTAGCTTTTTAACCATGTTTAAACCAAAGGCATTACGCCCTAATAGGCACATATTTCAAAATCTGCATTCCTAGTAATTAAAGTACCCCGGTACGCAACGTGTTAACATCACAAGAGTATTTTTAGGGAATTGCTTTGCGTAAAATCGTCTCTTGCACGTAAAACAAACATTTTTGCAATCTCCTACACAGAACCTATCACATCAAATCAACTCAAGCTTCTTGAGAAATATTTTCACACAAACAATGCATCACCTTACTTGATATCCCGTGCGTATTTTCAGGTACCTCTTTTGCAATCACTTCAAGAGTCACACGGCATATACATACATACAAATCTGCTTAGATTACCAGACTCCTCCGTAACAACATCACAACATTCTCTTCGACAACATTAACTCGCATGACACCGCCCGTGTATTTTCAGGGACACGCTTTGCGTTAACTCAAAGAGGCAAACATTACCAACCCGCTTGCTCTCTTTCTTGTGCATCCATGCGTGGTGCATCAAATAGAAACGCGCTCATATTCCTGGACTTCCCAGAAAGATAGCACAACAATTACTTACTCCTACTCCATTAACTTTTGTGATGATGCAAGCGCATTT
Source organism: Ischnura elegans (assembly GCF_921293095.1). Lineage (NCBI taxonomy): Eukaryota > Metazoa > Arthropoda > Insecta > Odonata > Coenagrionidae > Ischnura > Ischnura elegans. The sequence goes on along the minus strand of NW_025791659.1, from coordinate 6,638,792 downwards.
TCAGGGACCTGTTTTGCGTGCATGCCTTGCGGCACACAAAAACACCTCCATTCCAAAAGATTTTTCCAAAAAAGATTGCGCAACAATCCCTTTGTCCTACCCCATTAACTTGCGTGACACCGCATGTGTATTTTCAGGTACCTGTTTTGCGTAAACTCCTTGTGGCACACGCTGCAAACGTGCTTGCTCTCCTCCTTGTGTATCCACGCGTGGCGCATCAAGTCCGACTTCTCGAGGAAAGTTTTCCCGCAATCTGCGCACTTGTACGGCTTGAGCCCCGCGTGCCGCCTCTTGTGTTGGTTCAGGTGTCCGCTCTCCGAGAAACACTTCCCGCACGACTCGCACTCGTAGGGCCGCTCCCCGGTGTGCATCCTCGTGTGGCGCACCAGGTGCGAGTTGCGCGCAAACCTCTTCTCGCACACGCAACACTTGAAGGGCCTCTCGCCCGTGTGGGTCATGCGGTGGCGGATCAGGTCGTTGTTCTTCGAGAAGCGCTTGCCGCAGTCGAGGCACTCGTACGGCCGCTCGCCAGTGTGCGTTCGACGGTGGATCAGCAGCAGACTCTTGTTGGCGAACGAGCGGGTGCAGTCTGCGCAGGGGAACGGTCGCTCCTTCGCCCCGGGCGACGACACCGCCACCACGCTCTCCGGCACCACCTGCTGCGGCTGCTGCAGCTCCACGTCAAGCGGGAGCGGTTGTATGGCCTTCCAGAGCAAGGCGTTGGCGCTTGCGTTGCTGGTGTTCAGGCCCAGCTTCCTCTCCGCCAACTCAATGCCCAGCTCCAGCACCATGTCCTCCTGTTCGTCCAGCAGCTTATCCTACGGACAGTAATCACAGATTTGTCACACAAAATGGAGAGAGAAGGAGCAAGGTACACAATGGCAACATTTGTAATATTTCGAACCCTGCCGCGTGAAATACACAAGAATTGCCATGAGAAAAAATTACCCTGGACCGGGAATCGAACCACGGCTTTGGCTTTCTCCCTCGCGTTGACATCCTTGATGGACCGCGAGGGCCTAACACCTAGTGCCATGAGCCTCGGTATAATTGTCTTGAGAATTAAAGAACCTGGATAGCGTAGTGGTCTGCGCAGTGGCCCGGAAAGCCAAAGGTCTGTGGTTCGATTCCCGGTCCAGGGGAATTTTTTCTCATGGCAATTCTTGTATATTTCACCGCCGTTCACGCGGCAGGGTTTGAAATATCACACATACCGCTTTGCGCGGCTTTAGCGCAGGTTTGAGGCTCTCAACCGGTTGTGGCTTCTTGGAAGTCCTTTCTCCCTAGCGCTGCCATCCTTGATGGACCGCGAGGGCCTAACACCTAGTACCATGAGCCTCGGTATAAATGCCATGGGAATTAAAGAACCTGGATAGCGTAGTGGTCTGCGCAGTGGCCCGGAAAGCCAAAGGTCCGTGGTTCGATTCCCGGTCCAGGGGAAGTTTTCCTCATGGCAATTCTTGTATAAACACGAGTATCTGGAAACTCAGTTATTGACCTTACTATTAGAAAAATTTTTAACACGTACATGAAATCGTGCATCGTAAATAGTATGACAAGTGACCACTATCCTGTCACGTTAACAATTGGCATGAAATTTTTATAATAGTAAGGTCAATAACAGAGTTTCCAGATACTCGTGTTTATACAAGAATTGCCATTAGAAAAAATTCCCCTGGACCGGGAATCGAACCACGCACCTTTGGCTTTCCGGGCCAATGCGCAGACTGCTACGCTATCCAGGTTCTTTAATTCCCATGGCATTTATACCGAGGCTCATGGTACTAGGTGTTAGGCCCTCGCAATCCATCAAGGATAGCGTAGTGGTCTGCGCAGTGGCCCGGAAAGCCATAGGTCCGTGTTTCGATTCCCAGTCCAGGGGAATGTTTCCTCATGGCAATTCTTAAAAATGGCAACATAATAATAACAATAATAACACCCACTGATAATCTCTGCGGAGGGAGTCTTGTCTAAAAGATTCAAAAAAGAAGTCGAAGACCTGGGAATTAAAAAACAACTGATTAACCTCGGGCATAAAGCTGTTTTACTACAGACCTGCCAGACCGTGAGAAGATTCCTGGGTCGGGCATGATCGGACAGTGTAGGATAGGGTGAATTCTCTTCCTTAGCATACGAGCCTAATCCTAAATTGATCTTGGGATAGGTGAATATTTCCAGCTGGTTTAAATCAGCTGAGAAAGTGCATAAACTCATTTAATAATAATAATAATAATAATAACTTATTGTTTGCCGATAGGCCAATAAATTAGTAAAACACAAAGTTAATGGTTCATAAACAAAAAACAATAAAAATATACAAAAAACTACCGTATGATATCAAATGTCTTCCACCAACACCATTCAAGAATGGTGATTGTTTTTCGGGTTCATTCCGCATTGACTCATACTTTGCGGACGACAGTTTCGGGCACGTTCCAGCTCCCGTCTTCGCAGCAGGATCTGCAGATCATTTGGTCCCAAAGCTGGGAGCTGGGACGAGCCCAAAACTGTCGTCCGCAAAATATGAGTCAACGCGGAATGAACCCGAAAAACAATCACCAATCAACTCACCACGGAAGCCTCCGTAATACCATTCAAGAATGCTACGAAGAAATATTTAATGGAAAACAACTACTATAGCCTGAAGGATTTTATGTTGGGCTGTGAGTAATCATTGTCCGTCAGGCACAAAAAATTGTAGGTTTTCCTTTACACTGTAAAAATTGTAAATATTCCTTTCACTTAATTTATTTGCAAATATTATTATTTCACAACTTCCAATGTCACCAGTACATATGTGATCTCTAGGAAAAATCTTCTATATTATTTCTACTGTATAGATACATTTTTCTCAACTTATACGCAACCAAACTCTACAAATGAGGTACCAAAATGCACAGAATTTATCAGAGAACATGCAACGGTATATCTTATTCCTAAATTTTTTTTTATTATTAAAAAAAAAACATGAAAATATTCCTGACGTTAATGGTGCACAAACAGATACATTTGTTCATTTGCAACAATATCTCGCATTCTTTAAATAACTTTTATCAAAATGCGGCTGATTGCACATTCAAGTCTCCTGTTGATACGTAAGTATGAGTCATCATGTGCGTTTAACAGAGGATAGTGTAATTACTTCCAATGTTGTGTTTAAAGAGGTCATCTGACCTCAATTTGTATATGAACATTCCAATTAAATTTGTACATAAGACCCGACCTTTTTTTCTACATTCTACAATTAGAAACGCGCCTATCCCTCTGTGACCTGCACTGAAAAGAGCGGGGGAAGCCCGCTGGGAGCGGGCGCAGCACGCTCGTAAAAATTATTATTGTTATTAATTTTTGTTTGCCATAAGGCCAATAAATTATTAAAACACAAAGTCAATGATTCATAAACATGGGCGTTTCCATGAAAATGTCAACTTCAATTCTCTCAAATTAAAATTTGGGCTGGAAATATTTTATCTTGATAAATCAACAGCTAAAAGATTGAATTTTATGAAATCAGTATTTGAAACATTATCCAGAGCTTTATTAAAAGTTTTCAATTTCTAATTAGATCCACAGAGTTTTGCAGATGTTTGAAATCATTACACTTAGGCGGTTGACCTGATATGTAGTAATATCGTCACATGTTAATTTTTTGGCATATTTAGAAGTTGTTTTGATAGCTAATTTTGTTTATGTACAATAACACTTCACCTTCATAAATGTTTTTTGATCATGCCCAGTGAGAAGTTTTGCTATTTTTTTGTATTTTACACTTTTATCAAAATATCCTTTTGATTGTTTTCTCTGGAAAGATTATTCCGTCACAAATGGAATTCACCATTTATAACCTCATTAATGGCCCAGTTAAATATGCGAATATTAATCCTACTCTTTTTAGGACTTCCTCGTTACTAACTCGGTCAATCCATTTGATTTTCATCATTCTTCTGTAGCACCACATTTCGAACGCCTCTATCCTTGCGTTCTCCGCTGCAGTCATTGTCCATGCCTCACTTCCATATGGGATCATACTCTAAACGTAGGTTCTTATAAATTGTTTCTTTACTTCCATATTTAAGTTTCCTGCTGTAAGCAGGTCTTTCTTTTGATAGAATGCTCTCTTCACCTGGGCTATTCTGCTGATAATTTCTTTCTTGAGAAGAAAAGCCTCATGGAAACCTTAATAAGAAGACGGAATAACCTTCTAGGCCTCATCTTGAGTGGTGATGGCCTGATGAAGACAACCGTCGAGGGATATGTGGAAGGCAAGAACGGAAAAGGAATACCTCGAACAAAATATATGGAATAAGTGAAGAAGGATGTGAAAGAGAAGAAATATGTAGGTGTGAAAAGATGATTAGCTGATAGGAGAATAGAGTGGAGAGCTGCGTCAAACCATTCTTAGGATTGTTGACCAGTATCATGGTCATCAAACAACTTTTTTCGAAATTCAAAGTTCGTCATATGTCAAAATGTAGCCCGAGGTACCAAATGAACAGAGAAAAAAATTTTGTTACTATAGTTTGTTTTATGGTTAACATCCTACGGTGGCACCGGGGCCATTTATGTTGAGCGTAGGCAACCCGCAACGCATACCCTCTTTTTACGCTATTTCGACGATAAGTGTCGTGTTTCAATGGTTTTTTTCAGCCGATTCTGCACCATTCATGTATGAAATAGTCGAGGTAAGCAACATAGGTCGATTAATCACGTTTTTTTTATACAATCACCAGTATTAAAATGCAAAGTAAACGTAAAAAACTTTGAAATTTTCTTGATTAATGGCATACATTTTAATTATCTGTACTCATATGGGCGTATTCTCACTAATATGACCCTACCGTTTATATAGAACAACACTTTTCCCCTCTCCCATCCTAGAGTAAGGATCTCCTCATCTCCCTTTGGCCCTACTATGAAATGATGTCAACGCACCGCTCAGGGTTGTGAAAAGCCCAGATGCCTTCCTCTGGCAAATACGTCTTTCTTCGTTGCACTATCCTCTGGAAGGCTACTCTTTTCGCTTCGGCCCTTTCATCATTCACCATTGCAATGAGGATGATTTCTGCATGATAGAAGAATGCTTTGCTCTGGATGAATTTCTCAATAACTGTACTTTTTAGGGAATTGTCTTCATCTCCGAAGCATTTCCCAGACATGTTTTGCTCCTTCCAATTTTTCGTTATTGTGAACCATAATATAGAGTTACATGATAATCTTGGTTATTGTCTTCAAAGCCACTGTTGGTCATCTTGTTCCTATGTAATCGCGGATTCCTCTTTTGGCTGTCGTTCCCCATCTCCTGTTATTCATTTCCCCATTATAGCGATCAGCCAGTGCTTGTGGGATGTATTCCCTAGCAATGCCACGAGCTATGTCCAGCAAATATTTTTGGTGTGAGCTGATGAGTGATGAATCTAGTTCAGGATCAGATAGACCAAGATCAATCGTCTGAAATTTCACAAAGGTAGCTGCACACAGGTCTTCAGTTGGCGACCAATTGACCTACTGTAGCTATTTATTCCTGTCGTCGGCCCATCAAAATTTTTCATTATATGACGAAGAGGGAGTTCATTTGAATGCAGAAGGCTCACACCAATCTATAAGGCACTCCCGAGACACACTTCGATAAAACATAAGAGTGCTTCCCTTACAGCCCGTCGCGGTGTTTGAAGGTGCTTCATGGCAACCGATGCACCGCATGGAAGACGTGTCAATTCTAGCGGCTTCCACAAAGTCGAGGATGGAGTTTCCGAGGCATTCTGCATCTCCTGTTTCAGTTGATGCTTGTCCCAAATAAACCCCCCCCCCCCCCCGGGTTCTGCAAGAATAGAAAAGACTTAATCTGAGGAAAGACTTAATCCGCGAACTGAATAAAATACAAAGGAAGGCTGCGTGGTTCGTCAAAAACTGCTACGGGCGTACAGACAGGGTTACCCAGATGTTAAGCAAATTAGGCTGGGAGCCGTTGGAGACTCGGAGGCTGCGCGCTAGGCTTAGATTGCTTGAACAATTGAGACTGGATACCGTTAGGAGCGACACAGAGAACATAATATTAGAGCCAACTATATTTCCAGGTCCGATAGAAGCGATAAATTAAGAGAGATGTTTTGCCGAACGGATAGATATGGGAATTCGTTTTTCCCCCGAACCATAAAGGACTTTAATAAACGCTAGTCCCAACCTCGTTAGAGCACTTCATTTTTTTTAGTAGTAAACGGCTGGTGTCCTAACACCCCCTGCCACATGCCTTTTAGGCGGCTCGCGGGGTATTATGTAGATGTAGATGTAGATGAATAACTACATACATGCTCTTCGGTTGAGTCGTGATGCGCACTTAACAGTTGCTGCACAATTCCCTGATTTTTGTCTTATCTCTTCTTCCCTCGAACAACAACGCTATCCTCGGTTGGTCTCTGTGCTTTTCCATATCCTCTGCAGTCATGAGCTCTCTGTATTTCTTCCTTTGGCGCACAATTTTCTTCCGGTCGACAATCATCGATGCATTTTCTGGTGTAAACTGGCCGACGTCTTCAAACGCTGCAGTCACGAGGGCTGCTGCGAACTGCTTGCTACGTTGCACCTTTCCACCAATTGGCAGGTCACAGGCAGCTTCAGGATGATGTGCAACGTGCTATTTGAGGATGGGCGGGAGAATGGCTGCCATTTCATCGTTAGGCACAGGTGGTGAGTCATCTGGAACTTAACCCTTTCCAGACGGTGGAGTTTTCGTCTTAGCATGACTGCTGTACTGATCCCCAAGTGACTCTTCTTTCTCGTGGTACGGAGCATTTTTTGAGGGCATTCATTAAGAAGGGTCTTGCGGAACCTTTATCGACCCCTCCACGCAGGGACTTCGCATTATCTCAGACTCCGAGAGTAGTTGTGCTCCCTCCTTTCCGGGTTTACGACCATACCTGCGGCATTGGTTCGCGGTCAACTTATGTATTGCTTATATGTATTTAGCAAATGGATAATTGTTGCTTGCACGTAAATTACAGACTTTGAATTGAATTCCTCATTTTTATCTGAGAATTGTCAAATTTTAAATGAAGTTCTAAGGCCATTATTAATGCATTTAACGCAGCAACAATTTCCATGTTGATGTTTATACATAACTCGAGATATAAGTTAATATTTGTCGTAGAATTTCGTTTAAGAATTGTAAACGCTGCTCTAAAGACATACAATTTAATTCTTGGTGTATCTTTCTTGAGAAATGAACAAATATTTATTTCGAAAATTGACTGTATAAACAATTGATTGACCGCTGTCCCCAACCGCTGAGAGGGGTTATAAAAGACGAAGGGTCCAAGTACCTGCTCCTGGATTCCGAGGGTTAATCCTAAACCCCGAAGCCTTGGGTCCCGAGACAAAGACGTCGTAAACCCACGACCGTCCTAAAAGGTGCGGAGCTAGAAAACATATATATACGACTTTCGATCTCCTGGCCGGGAAAATCTCACACGTATATATACGCCCGTCGTCTCCCAGGTCAGGAAACGTCCACACGTATATATACGTGTACAGTAGGGAAAAGGTTAAGGGAACAAAGACTTGAGTTTAGAACCAATTTTCTGGGCAAAGGATGTTGATGCCCTCTTTTCAAATGCTTCCTCCGTTTTAATCATTTTTTTTCTTTGGCAGCCTTCTTCCTATGTTTTTCTGAGGTTTTTGAATTAATGGCCCCAATCATTAGTTCTCTGGTTGATCTAAAAGGAATGATATTTCTTAATTTTTAATTTAAGTCTTCGGCTTACGAATGCACTTGGTCAATTTCAGAAGACACTTGCAATGAGCAACATCAAACAGCCTTTTAATATCTTCCTAAAATTTTTTGAAGTCTCGATGGACAACGGATGAATTTTTTTTTAGTGCTCTTCATATTTTTTTACATTTCATGTGGTATCTCAAGAGTGCCATGAGGATTCGGCGGTTTGACATTACAGGTCCATACGCGTCGTTCCACACTTGGTCCACTCTATCGACGACAATATGGGCAATCTCCTTACCGGATGGATCAAATTCTCTTCTTTCTTGTGTCTTTTTCATCTCCAGCCACTTGTAATATTTCATAATGTCTACATAGGTGGGAAGATAGCTTCCAGACAACAGTCGAGGAGCGCAAAAGAGATGACTCTCAACTGAAGAGCGTGCCAATACATTCAATTGTTTTTTTAAAGTTGCTTCTCCATTTAAAATGATCACATCGGCACGCAATCCTTGCTTCACCAAACCTTGCGAAAGGCCATCCGCATGTACAAGACAATTCACCAATAGCATATAGGGAATATAAATAGTAAGGGAGAATGGAGGGGAAGTGGAGAAAAAGAAGGGGATACCGGCAGTTGTTACTTTCTTCTTTCTTTTAATTTGCATTTACATAAGTAGTCTTCAGCAGCTCACCTCCTTCCAATCTGTTTGCTTGCCATTTCTCTCCACCAATTTTGGATCCAAAAAAGATTGCATCTTAACTGGTACGTCATAAGACTTGAAGTATGGGTGGACATGGGAGAAACTTGAGTTGGAGTGCCCTCCACGTGGTGAGTTCTGGGTCTCCCTGAGAGCCGGAGTGGCACCTGTTCTCATAATGGGCGAAGAACTGCAAAATTTGGAACACTGAGCCGTTTCCGTAGACGATGTAGCCTGAGCGGTGCGTTGACATCAGTTCATAGTAGGGCATAGGGAGATGAGGAGATCCTTACTCTAGGATGGGAGAGAGGAAAAGTGTTTTTCTATATAAATAGTAGGGTCATATTAGTGCGATCATAGCAAGAATGGTGTAGAATCGGCTGAAAAAAACCATTTAAATCACGACATTTATCACCGAAATTGCGTAAAAAGAGGGCATGTGTTGCGGGTTGCCTACGCTCAACATAAATGTTGCCACCGTAGGATGTCAAACAAACAACAAACTATAGTAATAAAAATTTTTTCTCTTTTCTTCTCTTTCACATCCTTCTTCACTTATTCCATGTATTTTGTTCGAGGTATTCCTTTTCTTTACTTCCATATTTAAGTTTCCTGCTTACAGCAGGAAACTTAAATATGGAAGTAAAGAAACAATTTATAAGAACCTACGTTTAGAGTATGCTCCCATATGGAAACTTTTCACACCTACAATTCTGGCTTGGACAATTACTGCAGCGGAGAAAGGAAGGATAGAGGCCTTTGAAATGTGGTGCTACACAAGAATGATGAAGATCAAATGGATTGACTGAGTAAGTAACGAGGAAGTCCTAAAAAGAGAAGGATTAATATTCGCATATTTAACTGGGCCATTAATATGTGTTGTTGCCAAAAGTACGTGTTGTGGGTTGTCTACGCTCAACATAAATGGCCCTGGTAGGATGTCAACCTGCAGGAACAAAATATTTTCTGTTCATTTGGTACCTCGGGCTATATTTTGAAATATGTCGAACTTTGAATTTCGAAAAAAGTTGTTAGATGACCACCCCTATTGACCAGTGATGATGATGATAGATGCTGTAACTACAGTAAAACCTCTTTACATCGTAATGGAAAGGACCAAAATTTGGGCAATTTGATGTATGGAGGTTCATTATGGAGAGGTATTAGTGATAGGCACCATTTTTTCATATCCTTTGAATGTGAATATATGAAAGGCACTACTGTCTTTTTAACCATTATATTTATGTATTCAAACACACCTGCATGCATCAGTGAACATGTACGTACATATATTATTGAATAATTACAGATAGCGAACGCTATCGCATGATTTTTACCATGATTCGTGTGAAAATGATGTGATCTTTCTCAATTCAACAGTCACTTAAAATGATTTGGACAGTTGGATATGTATTTTCTTATTTACTGTTAGGTATGCTCTCGTATTGAACAAAATGGCCAAAACTAATGATTAACCTGAAAATTACAGCATAATAAGGTATATAAGAAAAAAAGGGTGAAACATTTATTGCTGAAAATATCATTCCATGTACGTAATCGCGGCTGCATTTATGGTCTCTTGTTGTCTCGGTATGATTTGCAGAGGTAGTTAGGCCGTCTCGGGGGTATCTCCTTGGTATGATAAGTGGAGGTTTTACGATATAAACAGGTTCACTACAAAGAGGTTTGCGTATAAATTTACATGTAAATCCGATCAGACCGTAGGGGTGGTATGATGTATGGAGGTTTATGATGTAAAGAGGTTCACTACATAGAGGTTTTACTGTTCCTGCAAAGATGAAATGACCTGAGTTCAGTTGTTCTTACCTTGGCGTCCGCGAGATCCAGCAATCCAGTCGTGTCCTCATCAAATGAGCTGTGGGTCGTTAACGCCCCCTCCCCAATCTCCTCCTCGATTGTCTTCAAGATCACCTGCAGAGAAAAAATAAGCCCATCAGTTTGTTCTTGAAAGCATACTACAACGGATCCCTTCAATAGACCAGCCAATTGTACAGCGTACAGTGGGCTCATCCTAAGGGCCGTATTCTTAGTCGACCCTGTAGGGTCAACCAACCCTGGATACGTCATCAGCCCCTACACCAACCGAACTCGTCCTACATAACTACATCAAGCTCTACATATCACAATGTCTATGCTACGATCACAATGAAGACAGCAAAATATACAGCCATCACGAAGCCCCGAACCCTGGTCCCCTGGGTGGTAGCCGTAATCACTAACCACTACCCCACCTGACCCTCCTGCTGAGGGGTGCGATATCATGAAACTATACACGGTGTATGTGAAAAGTACCGCATGAAAATTAATTAATTACAGCCAAACTAAGGCCCATTCAACGGAACCACTACTAGTTCAGGGATGTGTTCACCATTCCGAAGGCCATAAAAAATATGGCATTGAAAAAGGCGGAGCAAGTTTCGTGGTCTCCCGTTGTTAGTCTCAAACGGTGTACGTATATAATCAAGAATTATATTCCTTATATCGCCTATGATTTATAAAATGAAAATGCAACTCTTACTTCTTGACTGTGGTCGGAGTATTCCGATCGTTCGTCATACTACTGTGTATATTAAACTGTCCACATAGTCATATCGTGGTGATAATATATCGTGGGTAACATACTTTCGTACTATTACTGTGACAAGTCCACTATCATTAGATTTCCATTGGCTGTAATCATATTAATTACCAGTAGAAGTGCAGGAGAATGGATATTTGCATAGCGGATGGGATGCACAGCGGAACGGTGGTGATTGACAATAGTTTTTCCTTGGGAAAAGATATTTGAGGCATATTTTCACAAAGCCTTCCCATAATGATAGAAAAAAGGTTTACCGTGTTCGTTTGCGATAGTTTGTTTTTACGTAACAACGATCATGACCAAATATTTCACGAAATAGTTAGCATTGACTCTTATGGGATTATCTATGTTTTGGTAGTCAAAGTGAGCGTGGCTTTCCGACCCAAGCACCCTTATTCCTGCCACACTGTGCTCAACGCTCGGAACCAGTGGTGCCCCCTCCAGTTTATTCACAACCCCTTTGATTAAAACTTATAACCTATAAATTTTGAATTGGATGGATGAGGCAGATACTTCTGTGGAGATCCATTATGAGATATGAAGTGAAACACTTTGCACTTTCCACATAAAAATTTATTAAACTAGAGTCGACATGTTTCGCTGCACTGCAGCATTGTCAAGACTAAACCAAGAAATCAACCATAGCAATATATATACACAAATTGCACACTCGCAAACATTTGAGAAATCGGGGGTGGAAGGTGGGGTGGAAAGGAGGGTTGGGAATTTTAAACTGACCGTTGGTCTGGGTTGAGGTAGGGGAGGGGGGGGAAGGTGACTGTTTTCAGGTGCTCGGAGGGTTTTTTTCCCCATTAGCTGAGGGAGGTCAAGGATCGGAGAATGGAAGGGAAAAACATGTTCATTAGTAATAACATCTTTCCTACTAATGGCAGAAACGATGTACAACTGTTCACAAATGTCCATTTTTTTCCCTCGGGCTGACTTCATCCCAGAAATGCTGCAACAGGTTAATAAAGGGAAAAAAATGGACGTTTGGGAACAGTTGTACATTGCAGTCAGCGTCTTCAGGTCGAAGGTATGGAAACTCTGAAATTTTTTTTCTTTTTTTTTTCTGCCGAAAAATGTTTTTTCTTTTTTTTTTCTGCCGAAAAATTTTTTTTTCTTTTTTTTTTCCGCCGAAAAAATTTCAGAGTTTCCACACCTTTGACCTGAAGACGCTGACTGCAATATCAGCAAAACTGTTGTCATTAAAACAACGGACGCGGTGAAAACCCGAATAGAATGGAGAGATCATCTAATCAACGCCGCGAAAATCTCCGAACCTACGTATGTATATGTTATGTGTTAGTTTTTTGTGTTTTTATGAAATGATTATTTATGTTTCCCTTTAATGCAATGAGATATTTTTTTAAATTTGATGCCCTCCAATGTCTGTAAGACTATACAGAAATAAAGACTATGTTATTATTATTATTATTTAGAATTTCAATTAAGTTAGTTATCAATGTCAATTTCAATGCAGTGTGTTCTGCAGGTTGAGGTTATTTTGGTCCTTGCACAAGACAAAATCAACCCAGGCATTGCTAACTGCCAACTTAGGACCGTATTCTTAGTCGACCCTACATATCCATCCCTACATAACCAAAGGCCCCTACATGCGTTTCTCAGTCGACCCTACATAAGTGGTGGGGGGTGATTCCGTCGTCAAGTTCTCTGAAATGACGTAGATGATGGCGCAGCGCCAATTTTCCACTCTGGTGGCGTAATGGGAACTAACTATGAAACTAAGAAAAGACGTCCGATAATTTTCGGGCGTATAGTTAGGGTGACGGCTCAATGTAAATAAACAATAGGTGTTGTCCGCCAGGTCGTGTCGGTACCTTAATTGTCGCTACAAATACTCCAAATGTCGAGCCAAAAGTAGAACCTAATTGTCTTTAAATTACTTCCAAAGCGGACTGTACAAGATAGTAAGAACTACGGAGCAAATATGAGCATTGACGTGGGAACTTACGTTGCATCATCAAGGTTCGTCATTCGCTTTCACCTTCCGTAGTTAAGTTTATTATGTGGCAAATACTGGCATGAAAATATGTTTTCTATGGTTATACGTAAACAAAGTATTAGTTTCCCAATAGTATACCAAGTGCCAAACGTGAAAAATATTATTATGTATTCGTAGAAACAAGGTGATGTAAACCGCTATATTGTTCTTATTAGTTCAGTCATTTTTATAATTTATTTAACTTGGTGGTTATAAAGTGGTAGTATTTTACATTTCCGCTGTGTTACTGTACATTTTAAAATGGCTTGCGTGAGGTCGTCTCCCTTAATATCCATTGTAACGTAGGTTCTTTAATCGAAGTGATCAGCAGACGATATTTGGCCACCATGTTTTTGTAGGGTGTAGGGTTGGTTCGGGTCACGATAAAAAAATAGTCTCATGTCTATGCTTGTCACAATTAAAATTAATGAAAAAGTTGATGCCATATGATCACAATGAAGACAGAAAAATATACAGCCATCACGGGGCCCCGAACCCTGGTCCCCTGGGTGGTATCCGTAAATGATAACCACTACCCCACCTGACCCTCCTGCAGAGGGGTGCGATATCATGAAACTATACGCGGCTTGTGAAAAGTACCGCATGAAAATTAATTAATTACAGCCAAACTAAGGCCCATTCAACGGAACCACTACTAGTTCAGGGATGTGTTCACCATTCCAAGGCTATAAAACATACGGCATTGAAAAAGGCGGAGCAACTTTCGTGGTCTCCCCTTGTCAGTCTGAAAATGGTCAAATCAAGATGGCGGAATTCTGACCACGCTTAAAGCTCGAATACAGCGCCTCAGGTGTATTTAAAACGGCCTAGGTGTGCTCACACAAGGATTTAATGTCCAAATGCCAACTCAGGATGATTACACTCTATTACAACCAGTGGCGCCGACTCCATGGGGCCTGAGGGGGCCCGAGCCCCCTCAAAGATTCCTTTGGGGGGGCGGAGCCCCCTCAATATTTCAAAAAAATAATGAAGTTATATTATTCAGTGTGAAATCACAAAAATATATTGGTAATTTTTATTTCCCATGTTTGACGATAGTTACCTTTTAAAATAAATTCAACAATATGTTAAAACAAATAATTATAAGGTGAAGCAGGTTGACTGAATCAGGTGGTGTGAATCATGATAGTGTTTCGGTGCTGCGACACACTTTGAATTTAACCTTTTCCGGGGGCAAGACCTCGGATATGGGCCCCCCAATATTTTTTATAAGTTGGCGTCCCTGATTACAACACACAAAAGAATACAAAGGATCATCTACCACGGTTCCCACTCAAACTACATAATAAAATTCACTGTTTTTTCCAGGTTTTCAGAGTGGATATATGTCTTCAAATTCATCGTTTGTAGATAAACCATTTTAGGCAGAAATATTGATCACAACAGATGCCGTGAATGCAAATGCAGCAATGAAAGTGCTATCTCTCATGACATCACCTTTCGTTTGCAAAATTCAGCTCCAGTTAAAAGGTTGCAAGTGGGAAAATGGAGGGACCAGGGTGCCAGGGAAGTAAAGAAATGTCTGATTCTTCGCAAGTGTTAATGAACACTTTGGTTACCAGTCTTATGGCTTTGGTACAGGCTTAAGGTCAATGTGTCATCACGGCACACGGTCCAATAATTGCGCTTCGAATATATGTGTGCAGATAAATCCGCGGCCATGCGTGACTGACCTTGAAATATGATCGAAATATCCACTTTTCTTTCAAACCAAGTAGCGGTGATAAAATCAGGGCCCAGCTGTGAAGAAGCAAGAATTAAGAAAGGAGTGCGACAAGGCTGCACATTGTCACCCGTAATTTTCAACGTTTACATTGAGAAAGCCATTCATGAAATCAAAGAAAAGGAATTGGGAGTGAATATCCATGGAGAAAAAATAAACATGCTAAGATTTGCCGATGACATAGCCGTTATAGCAGAAACAGAGACGGATTTGAAAAATATTCTGGTTAATATGGGTAGGGTAATGAGTAGATATCAACTGAAAATAAGCACGAAGAAAACCAAGATCTTAGTATGCAGCAGAAGAGAAGAAGTCAAGACCAACATTAAAATAGGGAGGCAAAAACTGATAGAAGTGGATGAATTCTGTTATTTGGGAAGCAAGATAACTAGTGACGGGAGAAGCAAGAAAGAAATTATCAGCAGAATAGCCCAGGCGAAGAGAGCATTCCACCAAAAGAGAGACCTGCTTACAGCGGGAAACTTAAATATGGAAGTAAAGAAACAATTCATAAGAACCTACATCTGGAGTATGCTCCTATACGGAAGTGAGGCATGGGCAATGACCGCAGCGGAGAAAGCAAGGATAGAGGCCTTTGAAATGTGGTGCTACAGAAGAATGATGAAAATCAAATGGATTGACCGAGTTAGTAACGAGGAAGTGCTAAGAAGAGTAGGAGAGAAGAGAAGCCTCATGAAAAAACCTTAATAAGAAGACGGAACAACCTTATAGGCCACATCTTGAGACATGACGGCCTGATGAAGACAATCGTCGAAGGACAAGTGGAAGGCAAGAATGGAAAAGGAAGACCTCGGACAAAATATATGGAACAAGTGAAGAGAGATGTGAAAGAGAAGAAATACGTAGGAGTGAAAAGATTAGCCGATAGGAGAACTGAGTGGAGAGCTGCGTCAAACCAATCCTAGGATTGTTGACCAGTGATGATGATGTCAATCATAGCTCTATGATCGTTAAATCAAGATTGAGAGCTTCTTAAGGCTTTAACACGATGCGTACCGGGGTATTTAAATTCCAAGGAATGCCGAGATTGGAAATATGTGCCTATTAGGGCGTAATGCCTTTGGTTTATATATGGTTAAAAAGTTAATGTTTAGAATATAACTTAACCTAATCAAACATTATGATGCATCAATTCATTATGAACAACGAGCAACAACTGAAAACGTACTAACGAATATGTATTGTACGCTTTAAAATTGTTTAGGTAGACGCGCCTAAATGACGAGAATCTTCGTCATCCGTCCGGAACGTTTGGGAAAAAAATGACGAGAATTCTCGCCATCCGTACGCAACATGTTAAGATGAAATTCACGGCTTTTTCCAGGTTTTTTCACGGTACACGAAATTTACGGCTTATTCACTGTTTTATGGTTTTCACGGTTGAGTGGGAACCTTGTCTACTGACCTGGGGATAGAGTTCCTGTCCAATCTCGACGTCAGGCTGCTCCAACTTCACGTTACTCAGGTCCACCTGTGGAAATGAAGTAATCACACCAATTAACACTCGAACAATCACAATAACAATCAGAGGAGCAACTTCAGAGCGTTGAATGATTTTTTTCAAAGTTTCATCCTCATAAAACTTGGCATGGTGAGCACAATCGACTTTGTAAGCAGCAATTAAATATCTTTCTTGTTAAATTTTTCTGAGAGGATGTGTTGAGATCTGAGATCATTAATTGTGTGGGCTTTTGCAGGTCGATATATGGGCTTTTGCTGCTTTGGCAAAAAGTGCGGCAGGCCGATATATCGGCTCTTACATAGTCCATTATTACTTAATTTGCTATAACTTATTACAAGCAATTAGAGGAATGTTAAGTTTTTTTTTGTAAATACTAATGCACTCTGTTATTATTTTGGAATGTGTGAATATATATATATATATATATATATAGATTCCTACCGATTCCTACCTTAAATTCCTACCGATTTTCCCCTCCACTACTTGTACTTCCACCAACATCATTTACCTTCTTCACTGTAATTTCTGCCCTGCTTTCTATATTGGCCAATGTACTACCCCTCTCAATCTCAGAATTAACAATCATCGCGCCTCCTGTTGTCCATCTTCCCCCCACTCCTCTCTACCAGTTCCTACACATTGTCTGTCACATGATTCCATTTTCAATCAATGCTACAAAGTATCCATTATTGCCTCCCTCCCTCCCACCGACTCCGCCCTCAACCTCCACACCCTCGAATTGGCTTGCATTTGGCACTTTCAAGCCAATAGCCTTCCAGGTCTGAACGTCTCATCCTAACCCCTATTCCTAACTCCCCCTCCCCATACACCTCTCCCCTTACCCCTCTTCTCCCTCTTCCAACCCTCTCCTTTCCTCGCCATTCATACTTCAGCTGACGAAGAAGCCTGAAGTGCTTCGATAGCTTCGACGAGTTTATTTTTTCAATGTGAGTGTTTCTTTTTTGTGTCTCTGTGTTTATCGTTATTAACTTGAACTATTTATATTACGTGCCACGTGCATATCATATTTTCCAAAACATTGTGTATATATATATATATATATATATATATATATATTATATATATATATATATGTAAAAATATATCTATTTTGCTCCAAAGAAAAAAAAAAACAAATTATTTTCTTTTGTTATCTCAGCCACAAATTATTTTCTTTAGATTTCGTATTTTTTTATCTAAGTTCATTGCCTCTGTAATTGGGAGGAATAAACTCAAATCCGATAGCCACGTATGTCAATAATCAAGTGTGTTTTGTTTTTTTTATAAAGTTGTGTGCATGTATTTGAGGTTTGTGAGCACTCAGGACATCGGCGATCCACGGGTC
This sequence comes from Ischnura elegans, assembly GCF_921293095.1. Lineage (NCBI taxonomy): Eukaryota > Metazoa > Arthropoda > Insecta > Odonata > Coenagrionidae > Ischnura > Ischnura elegans. Next base: position 6,621,204 of record NW_025791659.1, on the reverse strand, counting down.
CGCGGCAGAGGGACTGGTCACCCCTGGCCGTGGTCTGGGCGATACCCGCCTTCTTCTTCTGACGGCTGACCACCGCAAGAGAAAAGGTCAGGCTAACGCATGGCGCAGACTAACCAGAGCGCCCAGTTTGGATTCCCGCCGGCGAGGAGGCGCGCGCAGGTGTATGTGCCACCGGAATGAAGCGTCTGCTAGTGTGCGACGCTGCTGCTGCCCTCCGTGAGGGAAATGCTAGAGAGAAGAGCTCGCCACTAAAAAGCTTTTTTTGGCCTACGAACTTTCAGGAGTCCACATCTCTCCATCAAGTGTGCTTAAAAATTCAAACCAGTGTGTGTGTGTGTGTGTGAGTGAGGGATTGATGCATGTGGCTAAAGGGCTTTGATGATTTCTAATGTTCAATTTTGCTTTTCGTGATTTTCTGTTACGTGCCCGTTATTGGGATCTAAATTCTTAGCGTTGATTTTGGTTTGTGTTCCTTGCTGTTTCCAATTCATGTGCATTTATGTCAGGTCTTCGGAAGCTGTGCTGTGCGAAGATACTGTGCGAAGCACTTAAACAAGCCTGAGCCACCAAAAGAAGCCCTTTCTTCGAATCACATGAACAAAGGATTCTTCCATTGGATCCTTCACGCTCGTCGTCCCTACTGGCTACTTTCTTCACGGAACCCCTTTTGTTTACATGTGACTAGGGCGTTTCCCTTTCTTACCTGGCAACCTTGCCCCCTACCCCTTCTAGCTGTCAACGGACAACCCTCGGCGGCCAGACTGTAGTTACTAGTGATGAGCGATATATCGCTAACTGTGATTGAATCACCGTTACTGAAAAGTAGCAGTCACTGTCGGTGATTCAATATTCGCAATCACTGTGATCGGTGATTCAATCACTGGATTCGGTGAAGATAGCTCTGGCTGCTGTCTGTGATATGCGATATATCGCCACCTGTGATTGAAGAGAAGTAGCCGATCACTGCCGGTGACTAAATCACCAAATACTCGAAATCACCGCGACTGTGAATACGGTGAAGTTAGCTTCGATAGTTACCATGATGCTACCAATAGTAATATAAGGATGTCTTATTCATCTTTTGTGATAAATAAGACATTCTGTGCGAAATACACAGCTAAAGCTTTGAATTATGATGGTTTGATTATAAATACGTATAAAAAATGATTGCCCCTTATCAATTCTATTACCACATCAAATTTACTTAATTATTGTAATATAAACTCGGAATTAGAACTATTCCCTCAAAAAAATATTTTGCCTAATTTTACAATTTTCTATAATTTTATTCTTTCCTTTTGAGGAGAGCTCATTCCTTGGAATTGGACAAAGTAGCAGGAATAGCAGTGCCACAAATCACCGCCTTCTTCTAAGAGTGATTCACCTCGGTGATCGCAATCACAGTTAAGAATCACCGTTACTGATGAGTAGCAGTCACAGGTATCGAAGTGATCGGAAAATCACAGTTCCGCTCATCACTAGTAGTTACTATCAATATACAACCCTGTGCAAAAATAAGGTATGCCAAAATTCTTGTGTTTTCCCTTTTCTATTTATTATATTGTTGTAAAAAAATATTGCTTGTAACCTTTTATTTATGTATCAATATTGAAAAATCATTTTTTCATTTAAAGCATTGAACATAAATAAACCGAAACGTTGGCAGTGTGCTAAGCAGTGATGCTAAGGAGAGAACTCCACCATTCTGAAAGGACAAGGGAGGGCCCCTGCACTACAGTGACCACGTCTGTGGGGCGAAGGGTTAGTATCTGTTGACTTTGCGTTTGTGGGTGAGCTTTTGAGAGATCCCAGACACTCTCGGAAGTTATTGCTGATGGGGTAGTATCGAGAGAGGGAGGGAGAGAGAGAGAGAGGAGGAGAAAACTCAAAGGAGTCCCAATTCCATCCCATAGAATGTCCACGGCCCCGTGATGACAGCAAAGAAATCCACTTTTTCTCAATTTCATCCTATCTTAGATACAGGTGGTCCCCGACTTTCGTACACAATGCGTTCCCGAAAACGTGTACGAAAGTCGAATGTACGAAAGTCGAACCATTGACTTCCATACTAATTAGGGGTTACGTTCCCAAAGAGCGGAAATAACGTACTAAAACCTTTTCTTTCACCGAATTCATTTCAATTGACTTAATTTTAATAATATGTTAATAAAACTCCTCAAATCATCTAATTTCTTTCGAAAATACGCAGAAAATGCAAATAAAAGTTTAAAAAAACAAGAACTCCGTAGGCCATCGAGTGAAACTTCCTCTCGGCGTTTAGTTTGACATTCCACTTATTACGTCCACTATAAATAAAAAGACATATCAAGAAGCATAATAAAATGTAGTTGTTGAACCCGCACTCTGGATACCTTTTAATTTTTGCACCAAAATTCGACATTTGGCAGGTGACATATTCCTGATCGCGTGTATTTCGCATGTTATTCAAAAAAGACAAAAGACAAACGGAATTCGGGTGATATTTCGTGCAATATCGTTGCTGAAGGTTTATATGAATCAAACAGCACTCAAACGAAAAAACACAATTAGAAAGAAGATCTTACTAGTTTTATTGAAAGCCATTTGATGATGTCTCGTCAACTTTATTCGAAAAATATCTTCAATGAAGGCTTTCTTCTTCTCTTGATTAAGGAGCCTATAGCAGGCAGTTTCTATCCCAAATAAATCACCTAAATTAGAGTCAAATTCCCTTTATTATATACGTTCGTATTGTTCGCATATACTGCCATTTGAAACAATTGAATGTTGGGATGCGCAATAAACATCGCGGGAATTTAAAAAAAAATTACAAACCAACGTCTGAAAGTCCGAATTTAGCGAACGGAAGTCAAGTAAAAGGTGTCAATTTTGAACGTACGAAAGTGCGAATTGTACGAAAGTCGAGTGTACGAAAGTCGAGGACCGCCTGTATTCAATTTTACAGTATGGTGTTTGCAAATGCGAGGAATAGCATGGAGGAGCAACGAATTTGATAAATCACATCATCATGAATGGAAATTTCAATTGACACCCCTAATTATGCTTAATTTTCCCGTGAAACCCTCATCAAATTGTCCATCAGCATTAATACCAAATACATCAGCATTAATAGCTTGAATACTGGGTGTCAGACACGCGGCCCGCTCCCTTACAATCTGTGCCCGCGGCACCATGACTTCTTCACTCGCAATCAATACTTCCTTTGCTCCTTTAAGATTTCCAGCTCTTGCAGTTGGAAGATCAAAACTTACTGGCACTTCATCCATACTACCCACATGCATTTCTTCATGCACTTGTACAGGCAAAGAGGTGTCTAGTATCTGGGAGTATTAGTATGGTATGGTATTTTGAGGAGGCGACCGACAGCCGAGGTCATCTGCGCCATGAGGGAAGGGTATATGGAAGGAAGGGTGGAGAGAAACCCGGCGTCGGCGTTAGCCTGCTCTTAACGAAAGGCGCCAAGGGGACCACGGCTTAACGTCCCATCCAACGGACGGAGTGTTCCGCTTGAAATGTCCTCCACACAACATTCAAGCAGGGATCGGGCAGTCTCTGAAAATTCTCTGCCACTGCCGGGATTTGAACCCGAGCCCGCCGGGTGGGAAGCCAACACTCTAGCCACCACACCAACCCGATCCCCGGGAGTATTAGTACCAGGGATTAAAGTAAATAAACTCTTTCTTCTCTTTCAGCTGCCCTTTTAAATAATAATAATTATAATATACTTGCGGTAGTATTTTATATAATTCTCCTGTTATTGGTCCTGAAATACATATGCGGCCCTCGAGCTGTATGAGTTGGCTAATGTGGCCCGCCAAGGTGAATGTATTTGACACCCCTGCTATAGAATGTCCACGGCCCCATGATGACAGCAAAGAAATCCACTTTTTTTCAATTTCATCCAATCTTACAGATTCAATTTTACAGTATGGTGTTTGCAAATGCAAGGAATACAATGGAAGAACAACGAATTTGATAAATCACATCATCATGAATGGAAATTCCGGTTGACAACATGTATAGGGGCCCTAATGTCCTGTGTTACCTCTTTTGTAATATTTGTGGTATAACCAATGTAGCTTCCGTCTGTTTATTAGAGATCAACTTATGAATGTATTGGAGTAATTTTGTACGAGTATTTATCAAAGTAAAGTATGTAAATCGAATGGAGTAAAAGCAAGGGAACTGCATAATGGAGTTCCAATTCCATTCCATAAAATCCTGATTCCTGTTGCACTTCGGTCGCATTTTAATTGGTTTTCAAAAATGTCCGCGGCGCGGTTATGAGTGCAATGCGATCCACTTTATTCTAATATTTTGTATTAAGGTAAGGTGGGGTAAAGGCGACCCCAAAATAACATATATGAATTTTAAATAGCTTAGGAAAATTTTCTAGGCTTGCTAAAAACAAGAGATTCAATGTATAGTATATATGTGTATCACTGAAAAAGATAATTAGATAAAGAATCCTCTCTCTGTAAAGTGGTAATTTTTATAAATTTTTTCTCACAATCTTGTAGAGGGATCGCACTTACCCCGTGCATGGGGCAAGTGCGTCCCTTGGCTCATATGCAATATATTTCCACATTATGCGGTACATGGGGTAAGTGCCATTAACCCAGACATTCAGCTTTACATTGTTTTTTAAAGTACCAAATTTTGCATAACCATTCTTGAGAAATCAACTTTTATCTTAGGTGATGTAAATAGATTGTTTTTTCATGTTCTTGATAATTATGACACAATATGGAATTGTTGTTAAATGTGTCTTTTAATGATAGTAACACTATACGGCTGTTACACATTAATTCAAAAGTGTATTAAAAATAGCTCGTTAGCTAGTGTGCATAAAAGCTGAATAAATGATAATAACAATAGTATAAATCTTGCAAATGACAAAATATCTGAATACAAACTAGAGTTTAATGAACAAAGAATTGCTTCTCTAATGTAACTTACGTTATTAATATAAAAAAGCTAAATGAAGAAAAACTCATGGTCTCATTAAAAATACCTAAATTCGGAAAGTTTCCTTCATTGGATAGGGTAATAATAATCCTTATTTAAGCCAAGTGCTACCTGCTAGCAGGGTACTCAGCTACCTTTTGGCAGCCGGCGTCGTATCAGCACTCACGCCTCACCCCAAGGTCACCTCACTTGCGGCAGCGGGAACCAGAAATGTGTCACACGGACTTTTCCCATCATTCCTGCTTAGCCATCGCGTTTTCACGCGCTTGAAAATTTTCACTTTTCATTTAATCGCGAAAAATAGATATCGTCATTTAAAAATCTAAATGCGTGAAATACGTACTCCAGGAGTAATAAACTATATATAAAAATGGAACTATAACCACCTTGTGAAAAGTACCGCATGAAAATTAATTAATTACAGCCAAACTAAGGCCCATTCAACGGAACCACTACTAGTTCAGGGATGTGTTCACCATTTCGAAGGCCATAAAAAATACGGCATTGAAAAAGGCGGAGCAAGGTTCGTGGTCTCCCCTTCTAAGTAAAAGACATTCATTCGGTGTCGCCCGAGGCTGTGAAAAATATTTTTAACTCAATTCAATTCAACTTAATTTAATCAATAGGGTAGTTTCCTTCATCAAAGAAACCGAAAGGCATTGATTGCGATTTGTTACCCACCATTACTGTATTTATAATATACAAATTATTTCGTTTTAGAAATACCGGTTTAGACGAATGGCAATGGTCCATTTTTATCCTCATTTGAAAAGGGCCAGATTGGCGCCCATGCGATGTCACTCCACGTGACGTCACAGGGACCTAGTTTCTATACGAGTAGATAGGAGTTATACATCGTCTGAGATTACCAATGCATGCATGAGGCGCAGAGCTCAGGGAAACACGTCTTAATAATCACTTATTAAAACTGGCTATGGTCGGAAAGTTTTTCTCGTTTGATAAGGTATTAATAATCCTTATTTAAGCCAAGCGCTACCAGCCAGCAGGGTACTCAGCTACCCCCTAGCAGCCTGCGTCGCATCAGCGCTAAGCCTCGTCTCAAGGTCACCTCACAGGGCGGCAGCGGGAACCAGAAATACGTCACACGGAGAGATTTCCCGGCATTCATACTTACCCATCGCGTTTTCGCGTGCTTGAAAATTTTCACTTTTCATTTAATCGCGAAAAATAGATATCGTCATTTAAAAATCTAAAAGCGTGAAATACGTACTCCAGGAGTAATAATCTTTCGATTTTGGCAATAAAAAAATAATAGGAAACCACCCTATTCTGCGGTTTGACATCCTACAGGGTATGCATACCACTTGACACAAAAGAACCACGAAAAGGCATAACTCGAAGGATAGAGTAAAAAAGATACCAACCGACTTGGTCATGAGTATTACGCAAGAGGATCCACAAATCAGTACTGAATTGAGACGAAAGTATTCAACAAATTTTCTTTAAACCCACGAAAAATGATGTTTATTAGTATAAGATATGTGACTAAGATACAACAAAATTTCTTGGCATTCATATCACTGCCAACCTCTCTTGGGAAAATCACATTGATTCCCTCACGAATAAACTCAGCTCGGTGTGTTACCTTGTGAGAACCCTACGCAGTTCTGCAAGTCTGGATGTCCTATTAATGTTGTATTATGGTTTGTTCCTCTCACATAAGACATTTAGTATAATACTCTGGGGCTCTTCAACCCACACATCAAAGATTTTTAAAATTCAAAAAAGGCTGCTTAGGATTATCTTAAAAAAACCATATTGTTCCTCATCCAGACCTATCTTTACACAACTAAACATGCTTCCATTTCCTTGTGTGTACATCATGTATTCGGTTATACATATGCGACAAAATCTCTCCAACTTCATAATAAATTCTGACTTTCACGGGCACGAGACTCGAATTTCCAAGCATCTACATCAAGGTAGTGTAAGGACCAGAGCATCTATAGCTATGGCCCAAAGGAAATGGGCATCAAACTATACAACAAATTGCCCACTCAAATTAAAAACTCTCCAACAGTGTGAGCATTTAAAAAAAAGGTTCGCAATTTCCTTCAGGCGAATTTATTTTATTCAATAAATGAATATTTATACAAATAATTAACATTACTGTAACTATGTATACCAACAGTGATGCTGTCTAAAATCATTCTATGGCTTTATTCATGTATTATCTCTATACCTTGACGTGTCCTATATCGCTGTATTTTCTTGTACATGGTCTTTGGACAAATAAACAACAATAATAATAACCACTATTTTTTAAAGGAAATAATGATAATGTTTTATTTGTCCAGAGATCTAGTAGTGCAAGGGTTACACTGATATAGGACATGTCAGGTTAAAGAATATATATATAGTACTTCATTCATTCACACGGCACCTTAAGCGCAAACATACAAATAAATTCACAGGTAAGGAAAGAAAGGGATAGGAACATGGAATAGAAAAAGGACGAGGACAACGGTGCTGTGGTAGGTGGAAAAAAGCCAGAAATCAGAGGGTAAAAATGCGGCCTGACTGGGACTCGAACCCAGAACCTCCTGGTTGCCGGCCAGGTGCTATACCAGTTGCGCTACCAGGACGCTTAGATTTACCATGATTTCGGCAGGGGTTTATACTCAGAAAACTCCCTTTGCTGTGGCCCACGAGAGTAACCAATAGATGGCACTGGGGCAGCTCACCACTCACCAGGGGAAGGAATGGACGAGGACACAAGGATGAAAGGAAAGGTACACACTCACACGATAGCAGGAAAGAGACAGGAACATGCGTTTCGGGGCACGCAGAGCCCAAGTGAAATAAGCCAATATGGCCGACACACTACTTCATTCATTCACACGGCGCCTTAAGCGCATATATACAATAAATACAAATATACAATGATGCGAGATATGTCAAACTTTGTCTAAAAACTCATCTATAGAATAATACATTTTTAGTTTCAGATATTTTAGGAGGTTGGTCTTAAAAGCAGTTACACTTCATGGTGCCTTAAGTTCAACTGGCATTTTATTATAGAATTGGAGGCCCATACAGTTTGGACCAGCACCAGTATTCTTGGTGCGCACATATGAAACATGCAGCTGATCAATTTGTCTGGGAGAATGATGGTGAACATCACAGTTCTTAACATAATGGGATAGATTTCTTTTTGTATACACAAGTAAATGAAAAATATATACACATGGCAGTGGTAATATGTCCAGTTTCTTGAACAGGGGACGGCAGGGGGCGTTATGTTTGGAAAAAGACATAAGCCGAATGGCTCTTTTCTGGATTCTGAAAATGGGCAAGGCCCTAGAGGATGAACCCCAAAAAATTATGCTGTAAGCAACCTGGGAATAAAATTCTCCATAGTATAGTCCACGAAGGACTTCAACGGAAACTGTTGGTCTGATGGATCTGATTTAGTAGCAGGCTGAGCTTAACTTACAAGCTAGAGAATTGATGTGCTCATCCCAACAAATTTGAGAATTGGAAATGAAGCCCAGAAATTTGGTATTTTGTACCTGTGGGATCACCTTCCCATCGACTATAATAAAAATAATCTCGCAAATCCCATGGCTTGCCTCCCCCTAGACCATGGCTCGCCCCCCCCAACCCCTAGTTATGCTCCTGGGTACGCCCTTGAATAGAAAATGGATTGACCATGTAAGTAATCAAGAAGTGCTAAGGAGAGTGGAAGAAAAGAGAAGCCTTCTAAAAACCTTAAGCAGAAGAAGGGACATCTTAGTTGGCCACACAATGAGGATTGATGGCCCGATAAAAACAATGTTGGAAGGGCAGGCAAGGGACAGCCCCAATAGGGTGGTTTCCTATTATTTTTTTATTGCCTAAATAGAAAGATTATTACTCCAGGAATACGTATTCATCGCCTTTAGATTTTTAAATGACGATATCTATTTTTCGCGATTAAATGAAAAGTGAAAATTTTCAAGTGCGCGAAAACACGATGGCTAAGTAGGAATGATGGGAAAAGTCTGTGTGACACATTTCTGGTTCCTGCTGCCGCAACTGAGATGACCTTGGGGCGAGGCGTGAGTGCTGATACAACGCCGGCTGCCGAAAGGTAGCTGAGTACCCTGCTAGCAGGTAGCGCTTGGCTTAAATAAGGATTATTATTCCCCTATCAAACGAAGGAAACTTTCCGAATTAAGGTATTTTTAATGTGTGATTATTAAGAGATAATTCCCTGAGCTCTGTGTCTCATGCATGCATTGGTAATCTCAGACGATGTAAAACTCCTATCTACTCATATAGAAACTAGGTCCCTGTGACGTCACGTGGAGTGGCATCGCATGGGTGCCAATCTGGCCTTTTTCAAAAGAGGATAAAATTGACCATTGCCATTCGTCTAAACCGGTATTTTTAAAACCAAATAATTTGCATGTTATGAATACACTAATGGTGGGCAAGGAATCGCAATCAATGCCTTTCGTTTTCTTTGATGAAGGAAACTACCCTATTTGCAGGATGCGGCATCACAGTTCATCTATATCTATATATTACCCCACAATCCGCCAAAAAGGCGTGTGGCAGGGGGTGTTAGGATACCAGCCATTTGCATATAAAATGGGAATGCTCCGACGAAATCACGACTGGCATTTATTAAAGTCAACTGCCGGCCTTGGTGGTGGTGGGGATTAGTCCTCCCCTACCATACCGAAGGTCGCGGGTTTGAGTCCTGCCTGGATAGGTTGCCCCTTACAGGACATGTGTGAGGTGATCGTATGCTATTGATTGTTTAAACTCCTGATGTAAAGGCCACATTCCGCTGTTTTCGGGGGTGATTGAGAGAAATGGATAAAAATTCCTTCATGGTTGTAGGGAAAAAGGAATTAGCATATCTATCCGATCGGCAAAATATATCTCTTAATTTATCTCTTCTGTCGGCCCTGGAAATATAGTGGGGCTCCAAGATTATCTTCTCCGTGTCACTCCTAAAGACATACATTCTCAATTGTTCAAGCAATCTAATGTAAGCTTAGCGCACAGCTTTCGAGTCTTCAGTGGCTGCCAGCCTAATTTTAGGCATATTTCTAAGTTATTTTTTAGGCATTACACTGTATGTTTTGGTTTAACTTTCGACCAATTTGCTATTTATGATCGGAACACTTCGTGTTTTATTTCATTCTTCTTAGCTTTTTAGTAAAAAGCTAAGAAGAATGTTTTTTGAAGTAGTTTAGTTTGTATTTTGATGTGTTTTATAAAGCAACAATCAAGTTATCCCCAGCAATGATGGGTAAGTGCCATGAATTCCCTAAAATGTTCTACAGGCATCCCCCGAGTTACGTATGTCTCGACTTACGTAAATCCGTACTTACGTAAGCGATAACCGTATTTCAAATGATTACGTTAATTTTCGAATGCGAGCGCGAAGAAGTAGATATTCGCTCGTACAACCAATGGTAGAAAAAATATCGAATAGTTATAGAGTTTTTTACGAGCTAAAAATAACAAAGTGACCCATTTTTGTCATTCCTCGAAGGAAATTTCATTAATTTCTGTAGAAAAATCGCTCATAAATCCCAAGTCAGCAATCAACGTGAAAATTTGCAGTTCTAGCGATGGATGTGGTGGCGTATGTGGTTGCGCTCATTCCTGTACGATACAACTTGTTATACAGCAATCTCTGAAGCGCCAACGCAAAGATTCGACTTACGTAAATTTCGACTTACGCATAGTCTGCCGGAACGCATCTCTTACGTAACTCGGGGGATGCCTGTATTTCAAAAATATATTTTTCTTATCGGGAGAAAAACAACCTGCACATAAAAAATGTTTTAATTTTTGAACTTACTATGTACTAGATTCATGTTGTAAATATTTGCTTATATATACAATACAGTTAACACAAGCATTTCATCACACTTGAAGGATGACCCAACACCGACTACCAGAGTCGTGAAAAGGGATTTTTTTTACATAAAAATTTTTTTAACAACAAAGCAAGCAAAAAGCCATGAATTTTATTTTTACAGGTGGTGGGTCATACCTTAAGGAATATTAGAAAAAATAATTTAGCTTGATTCAGATATTGCCTCAGGTCAAAATTTGATGTTTTATAGAACCATGTTTTTGGCGCAAAATATTCTAAAATCTTATGAAACACATGAGTTTAGAGAATTTCCAGTATCCCTTAGGATATTTTTCAATTAGTTTTTGGAATCCTCATGACTTCTCTGGTAAACCTGCAAAATTTCATGAGAATCAGATGGAAACTATGGCTGAGACAAATTATTTCCCTCTGGAGGTACAAGTGCCTCTGGAGACCGCATTCATTGAAAAACTGCAGTTTCACCCAAACTTCAAATGGTCGTGAAAAAAAAACTATTAGAGATAGCCAAGAAATATTTTACACTGTTTCATTCCTACATGGAAGGATGAAAATTGCCAAGTATTATCAAAATCCGAGTCGGTGGGTGTCATGCCTGGATGAACTGACATGGAATGACCCAATTTACAAATATGCTATTTAGATTTAGATATTGTGCGAAAGTTAAAGAAGGAAATATGTAGCTCTATTGGAGGTGGTAGTTGCCCTTGTCAGGGGGAGGAAAAGGACGGGCGAATGGACCCGCCAGCTACCTGTGTCGGTCCCATAAAGTTTGTTTGTCGGTCCTTTCTTCCCCTCCTCTATTTGTGGCTCAGGTACTTCGTGGGCCCGTGCGCCAACTTACGGTATACACACCATAGTACATAATCAGTGCCAAAATTAAAACATTTTTACTTGCAGGTTTTTTTTGTTGGTGCTGTCCTTCTTCCTGGGTTATTGGCGAGAAAAGCGGAGTATATTTTCATAAAATGTAACAACTAGGAAAAAAACAATACCAAGCTACTTTCCTTCACATCCATAAGCATTTTTTTATTATTGAGGTTAAACTGGTTAATATTGACAAAATATTTTTACATTTACAGAAATAAAATTATCAGAAATTGGAAACAAAGGAATAAAGCTTTGTAGAGTTCACTATTATATTAATATGGGCACGACCCGCGTTTCGGAACATCACCGGATATTCGGACATTCGGATGGTTACATCTTCAGGTCTAAATCATCAAATATCATCATCAAATAAAATACAGGGTGTTTATAAATGAATATCGGGGTTATAAATCTTTATAATATTTATTACATTACACTTACAGTTATAAATTATGTGTCAAATGAAAGAGCAACTCAAACAGTTTTGTTTTATAGCAACAATGCACATGTGTGTGAAATGTTTCCGCCACGATCCACTAGATAGCGGTAGTAGCAAAGATGGCAACTAGTGAACAGAAAGCGTTTTGTATTTTATAGTTTTCAAAGACTGAATCTGTAGTTACTGTGCAACGTGTGTTGCACACAATTCTGCAAATTATGAGTGTTTACATGTCCAGCAGGCTAATTACGAATTCGCACAGGATATGCACGTGACAGCATTGTATGACTAGGCAAAGGTGTGAGGTGCATTTGGGGCACAGCGATTGGTTGCAAACCATGTTCTCCGCCACTCCTTTTAAAGTGCCATCGGACAACTCTCGCCGGCTGGAATGTAAGTTATTACCTAACTTAGTTACCTAAAATTCCTATTAACTTTAATTTTACATTTCCCTTAAGAGTGAAATCGCATGTTTATTGGTCGAATCCGTCATGGCAGCTCTAGGCCGTCTCTAGAATCCGTCACTAGGTCTTTCGAGACGGAGAAGTTCTCATCTTAGCATGACTGCTGTACCGAGCCCCAAGAGACTCTTCCATCCCCTCTGAACAGAGAATGGGGAATTCCACTGAAAATGGATGATTATGCGATAAAAAAAATATCCTTCGTGCTGAAAATTACAGTGAAAGCAGTTCTTCTCTACCCTGCTTATTATTCGAAAAATTCCAATTTGAAAATTGTCTTTGAATCTTGCTCTCCAAACGATCCATCGCCAAACGTTGGCTGATCGTGACGTCAGAGTCCAGTAAACAATAGATGTACGTGGTGCCATTAGAGAGTAGACTATTTGTCCCAGTTTTAGAAAAACCTATGTATCTCTCTGTACAATTTATTTTTATATGTGAATTTCATCATCAGTCATGTGAAATATTTATCCTGAGTAATTGACAGTTTTAAAGAATGTATGCATGCTGGAAGATACAGCACAGTCTTGACAAATAGCGCTTATTACTTTTTCATTATCTATGGCGATTTCCACAGTGTTCGAAAATTACTAAATTAATCTACCTTCAGAATGTTCCCAGAATGCGTCTTTTTGACGTCGGAGTCAACGATTGCGCAATACACGCACCGTAAAACTATTGAACTGTTCAAAACTGTTTTCACACACCCTTCAAGTTAAGAATCAGTATCATCGTAGATATTTGTTATCGTCGTCACTGTTTTGTTATTACCATGGAGCGAGTATGCTTACTCGCATTCTGACGTCACTGGGCGTTCTTCTGGCACAAAAGAATTTAGTAAATATTTCGCATACGTTCATAAATTTAACTTAATTATCTAAAATATGTAAAAAAATTTACCTATTTAATTTTATGAGAGCACCCCATTTTTGTCGGACATTCGTGAAGAAAGTTCTCGCGGATAATCACACAGTCTCAGGACCAACCATTTTCGACCCTCCTTATCATGGACTCTGCATTATATCCGACTCTGAGAGTAGTTAGACTCCCTCCTTTCGGGGTTTATAACCCTACCAGTGGCACTAGTTCGCACTGAATCATTCTTCGTTTATACAAAAAAGCTACATGAATACTTGTTGCTTGCACGTAAATTACAGACTTTGAATTGAATATGTTGTCTCGGAGTCTTTCGTGGCATTCCCAATAGGGTAGTTTCCTTCATCAAAGAAAACGAAAGCCATTGATTGCGATTCTTTACCCACCATTAGTGTATTCATAATACACAAATTATTTCGTTTTAGAAATACCGGTTTAGACGAATGGCAATGGTCCATTTTTATCCTCATTTGAAAAGGGCCAGATTGGCGCCCATGCAATGCCAATCCACGTGACGTCACAGGGACCTAGTTTCTATACGAGTAGATAGGAGTTTTACATCGTCTGAGGTTACCAATGCATGCATGAGGCGCAGAGTTCAGGGAAACATGTCTTAATGATCACTTATTAAAACTGGCTGAGGTCGGAAAGTTTTCTTCGTTTGATAAGGTATAAATAATCCTTATTTAAGCCAAGCGCTACCAGCCAGCAGGGTACTCAGCTACCCGCTAGCAGCCTGTATCGTATCAGCGCTAAGCCTAGCCTCAACGTCACCTCACAGGGCTGCACCGGGGACCAGAAGTACATCGTACGGAGAAATTTCCCGGCCTTCATACTTAGCCGTCGCGTTTTCGCACGCTTGAAAATTTTCTCTTTTCATTTAATCGCGAAAAATAGATACCGTCATTTAAAAATCTAAAAGCGTGAAATACGTACTCCAGGAGTAATACTCTTTCGATTTAGGCAATAAAAAAATTATAGGAAACCACCCTATTCGTGGATCTCTCTATTTTACGGGTTTTCACCACGTTTCGTTGTCAGAAGTGATGACAGTTTCGCCAGGATTCCACCAGGCGTCTTCAGGTCAAAGTGACACATTAACCCTTTCGAGACCGCGGAGTTTTCGTCTTAGCTTGACTGCTGTACCGAGCCCCAAGACACTCTTCTTTCTCGTGGTACGGAGCATTTTTGGAGGGCATTCGTTAAGAAGGGTCTCGCGGAACCTTTTTTGACCCCTCCACGGTGGGACTCCGCATTATCTCGGACTCCGAGAGTAGGTGTGCTCCCTCCTTTCCGGGTTTACGACCATAACTGCGGCATTGGTTCGCGGTCAACTTATGTATTGCTTATATGTATTTAGCAAATGGATAAATGTTGCTTGCACGTAAATTGCAGACATAGAATATAATTCCTCATTTTTATCTGAGCATTGTCAAATTTTAAACGAAGTTCTAAGGCCATTATCAAAGCATTTAACGCAGCAACAATTTCCATGTTGATGTTTATACATAACTCGAGATATTTATCGTAGAATTTCGTTTAAAGATTCTAAACGCTGCTCAAAAGACAAACAATTCAATTCTTAGTTTATTTTTCTTGAGAAATGAACAAATATTTATTTCGAAAATTGACTCTATAAACAATTGTATGACCGCTGTCCCTTACCGCTGAGAGGGGTTATAAAAGACGAAGGGTCCGGGTACCTGCTCCCGGATTCGGAGGGTTAATCCTAAACCCTGAAGCGTTGGGTCCCGAGACAAAGGCGACCTAAACCCACGACCGTCCTGAAATGGGGTGAGCTCGAAAACGTATATATACGGGTTTCGTTTTCTTGACCGGGAAAATCTCACACGTACATATACGCCTGTGGTCTCCCGGGTCAGGAAACACCCACACGTATATATACGTGTACGGTAGGGAAAAGGTTAATGTTACCAGGTGTCTTCGACCTGAAGATGCCAGGTAGAAATCTGGCGAAACTCGTCACTTCTGATAACGAAACGCGGCGAAAACCCGGAAAATATAGAGATCCACGAATTTGAATTGAATAACTCATTTTATTCTGACAACTGTGAAATTTTGAACGAATCCCTACCATCTGTATTAACAAATTTAATACAACAACAACAGGGTTCCCACTCTAACTACATTATAAAATTCACGGTTTTTTCCAGGTTTTCACGGTCTAAATGTCATCAAATTCACGGTCCGTTGATAGGCCATTTTAGGCAGAAATACTGATCACGTAACAATCATCGGCCGCACGCTAACTAAAAATGTAACAAACGCAACAGATGCCTTGAATGCTAACGCAGTATGACAGTGCTATCTCTTATGACGTCACCTATCGTTAGCAAAATTCAGGTCCGGCTAAAAGGGCGTGAGTGGGAAAATGGAGAGAGAAGGGAAGTGAAGAAGTGCCTGATTTTTTTGTCAGGGTTAATGTCTTCCAATCGCAGGCTTAAGGTCAATGTGCTGTCTTGGTACATGGACCAATTAATAATTGCACTTTGAATACACGGGTGTAGATAAATGTGTGGACTATATCTGCACGTGACTCCGCTTTGAAACATGATCGAAAGATAGATTTTTCTTTTAATCTGCCAATTGTAGCTCTACAAATAGGTTTGAGAGATTTCTAAGGTTTTCAAGTGCGCGAAAACACGATGGCTAAGTAGGAATGATGGGAAAAGTCCGTGTGACACATTTCTGGTTCCCGCTGCCGCAAGTGAGGTGATTATTAAGAGATAATTCCCTGAGCTCTGTGTCTCATGCATGCATTGGTAATCTCAGACGATGTAAAACTCCTATCTACTCATATAGAAACTAGGTCCCTGTGATGTCACATAGAGTGGCATCGCACGGGTGCCAATCTGGCCTTTTTCAAAAGAGGATAAAATTGACCATTGCCATTCGTCTAAACCGGTATTTCTAAAACCAAATAATTTGCATATTATGAATACACTAATGGTGGGCAAGGAATCGCAATCAATGCCTTTCGTTTTCTTTGATGAAGGAAACTAACCTATTTGCAGGATGCGGCATCACAGTTAACGCCACCACACGCATGTTAACTAAAAATTTATCAACCGCGACAGGCGCCGTGAATTCAAACGTAGCAAATAAAGTGCTATTTCTCATTACTTCACCTATCGATATCAAAATTTAGGTGAAGCTTAAGGTTGTGAGTGGCAAAATGGAGGGAGCAGTGAGGTAGGGAAGTAAAGAAGTGTCTGATTTTTCGCCAGGGTTAATGAACACTGTTTGCCGGTCTTCCAATCACAGGCTCAAGATCAAAGTGTTGTCATGGCAACAAGGCACCAATAATTGCCCTTCGAATATACGTGTGGAGATAAATGTGTCTCTATGTGGCTCGGCCTTGAAAAATGATTGAAATATCATTTTTTTCTTCTGATCTGTCAATTGTAGTTCTTTTTCAATAAGCTCGAGAGATTTTTAAGGTTTTATGACGAAATTCACGGCTATTTCCAGGTTTTTTCACGGCAGATGAAATTCACGGCTTATTCACGGTTTTAAGGTTTTCACGGTTGAGGGGGAACCCTGAACAACTTCCATGTTGATGTTTATACTGAAATCAAGACATAAATTACAGTGAGTCCTCGTTCTACGTCACCCCGTTTAACGTCATTTCGCGATAACGTCACGAAAATTTTGAGACCGTCATTCGTTTATCGCGCCTTTGCTTCGCGATAACGTCAGGTCTGGTCAGGTTTTTTAAATTTCGCGCGAGAAAAAATGCGAAGCGGCGGGCGTTGCAGGTTGTTCGTTTTGTGGGCGGTAATACAGTCAGTCTAAACGAAGTGTAAAACGGTGTGTTTATTGTCAATTTCGATTACGTTTATAGCAAATTTTCTGCAAAATAAATTCTTAGGTAGGTGCGCAAATGTTAAGTGCGTAAATGTCAAGTAAAGTTTAAGCAAATTTTACTTTACATAACGGTTTTCTGGAACCTGAAGTGATTTCTAGGAATTTTTCCGGGTAGAACTCGGAGTATTTGTCGTCACTTTTTCGCCGTGTTCTCAATAATCTTGGTTCCTGTAACTGCGACGATGTTTCAGCGATGATGATGCCCAGGTGACCACCGTGACCACCATAGCGAAGCCGAAAAAACAAACGCGGGAAGATACAAAAATGGAGAAGGATGTACGTCGCTGCTGGTATTGCCGTCAATGAAGACAGGGACTCGTGTTTATGCCATAGTTTGGCATTCCCATCGTAAGAAATGGCCCAAATATGATACGCTAAAATTTTTTCGTGTAGGAATTGTGAGGTCTAGGAGCCGATATTCACTTTTTACATTGTTTCTTATGGGATATTGTGCTTCGATTAACGTCATTTCGTTTATCGTCACATTTTTCAGGAACGGTAAGTGACGTTAAACGAGGACTCACTGTAATATTCATCGTAGAATTTCGTTTAAAAACTGTCAACGCTGCTCAAAAGACAAAGAATTCAATTCTTAGTAGGTACATGTCTTTTGAGAAACGAACAAATATTTATTTTGAAAAGAGACTGAATGAACAATTGAGTCGAGGGATCTGCTCCTAGATTTTGAGGGTAAGGCCTACGTTCCGCTTTTTTTGGGTCCCGAAACTACGACTTTGCTAACCTGCGGCATCATAACAGGGGGAGAGCAAGGAAACGTATATTTTCGGCATTCATTCGCCTGCGTAGAAACATAGTGGAACTTAGTTAGTACGAGTATTCTCTGAGAAAGAAGAAATGATCTAGCTAAACTGCTGACAATGCATTTCGAACCCCTGAGATAGCAGATGTTAGCACACCCGCACGACAGGAGGGTATCTCAAAAGCACGTACGAATTTTTTTTACATGAATAAAAGTATTTGAATGCATGCCTACTATCTTTAAAGATATTTTAAACTTTGAAAGTTTATCTGAATAAAGTTTTCTAAGGCTATTAATAGGAATATATATGGTTTAAAGGAAATTCAATACCCAACACCTATGCTACCAGGAATGCATCCCTATACAGTGAGTCCTCGTTCTACGTCACCCCGTTTAACGTCATTTCGCGATAACGTCACAAAAATTTTACGACCGTGATTCGTTTATCGCCCCTTCGCTTCGCGATAACGTCACGTATTTTAAATTTCGCGCGAGAAAAAAGGCGAAGTTACAGGCGTTGGTTTCGTGGGCGGTAATACGGTCAGTCTATTCAAAGTGTAAAACGGTGTGTATATTGTTGTTTGCGATTACGGTTTTGGCAAATTTTAGCATCAGAGACATTACCACGACAATGTCCAAGAAAAAAATGTTCACAATAATTTTGGTTCCTGTTACTGCGACGATGTTTCAGCGATGATGATGCCCAGGCGACGCCCGCCCGCCTCAATTCGCAATTAAAACCATCTCTTCGATTTCATAATCCCAGTTTGCCCACCCTCGCTCATTTGCGCCATTTTGATTTCGCTCCTGACCGGTCCGAAAAGAAATTCTCGTAGCGAGGGTAGGGCCTATGGACCGGAGCACTGGATCCCCGGTCTGTAGCGTCTGGTAGCATTCATTCGACCGCACTATAGCGAAGCCGAAAAGCAAATGCGGGAAGATACAAAAATGGAGAAGGATTTACGTCACTGCTGCTATTGTCGTCGATGAAGTCAGGAACTCGTATTTATGCCATAGTTTGGCATTCCCATTGTAAAAAATGCCCCAGATATGATACGCTAAAATTTTTTCGCATAGGAATTGTGAGGTCTAGGAACCGATATTCAATTTTTACATTGTTTTTATGGGATATTATGCTTCGATTAACGTCATTTCGATTATCGTCACATTTTTCAGGAACGGTAGGTGACGTTAAACCAGGACTCACTGTATTCCTGATGTTACAACCCTCTCGTATAACGCAAATTCGTACAGTGCAAAGACCCCAAGGAATGCATCCCTATCTTCCCGATGTTAAAACCCTTTCGTATAACGCAAATTCGTACAGCGCAAAGACCCCAAGGAACATCTCCCTTGTGCTATACGAGGAATGGGTGTATTTTCGGCATTCATTCGCCTGCGTAGAAATACAGTGGAACTTAGTTAGTATGAGTATTCTTTGAGAAAGAAGAAATGACCTAGCTAAACTTGTCCTATTAAAACATATACGACAAATCAAGGGAAATTGACGACGTTTTCACATAATTGTCTCTGGTAAATCTATGAAAACATTGTGATTTTCATTCACATGGTTATTTTTCGGCAGTTTAGCACTAATTTTTTTGATTTTAAATGTTAAAAAGAGTTCAGGAAGGCGATCTTACAAGAACTTCAGACAGTAATTGTAGTTATGACGACTTTTCCACCGATTGCAATAACCCCTATTTCTGTTCATGGTGAAACAAAACACAGTACTATTCCACAAACTTTTTATTATTAGCCGTCAACGAGTTTCGACATTTATACCATCATTATCAAGACTAACAGCCATTAGTTTTAGCTAACAGCTAACATTAACAGCTAATTATTAGCTAACAGCTCTGTTAGTCTTGAAAATGACGCTATAAACGTCAAAACTAGTTGACAGCGACAGTGTGAGAAATACCGTTCTGTACGCCATCGGCTGAACATCGGGGGAGACCCAGGACACATCCTAGGAGACGACCCTGATAGTATCAGCCGAGTCATTAAGTTTTTAATAGAGACCGGGCTAATTAATAGTGCGAAAAATCCACAGAGAAAAAATCATTCGCCTTGACCGGGATTCGAACCCGGATCCCTCGATTTCCGGCCGAGTGCTTTAGCCAGTTAAGCTACCGAGGCATCATTCTTCCCTGTGGAAATTTGTGGACTATACCCTGTGGAATTTAAACACTATTAATTAATTAATTAATAGTGTTTAAATTCCAACCTTTTTGACATCTGACTACCCCTTCCTTTTCAAAATTTTTATGAATGTTTAAATTTTTTAAATGTATCCTTTAAAAATTTTGTTTTTATAGACTGTCGGTGGTGCAAATGACCTTAGTTGTCGAGGCACCCAAAAACAAAATAATACTACTACTACTACTAGTTGACAGCTGATAATAAAAAGTTTGTGGAATAGTCTTACTAGGTTTTGTTTCGCCATGAACATTTCATTGTTCCACCAAGTAACGCCCAAATCAGTTGATTTTATTCCTGTTTCTACCATTTACTTTCCTCATTAGCATGTTTCCCTGGATAGCACATTCATTTATTGCAGTCCCTTAACAAACGTACTAAAGAAGTTCTACTGTATCACTGATGAAAATTTGAGGCTTTTGTCTTCCGGGTTAAGAAACGTCCTGCCGCATATTTTCGCCATTAGTAGTGAAAGGGCTACTGAAGGGAGCAGTTTCATGACAAAAAAACACTAAATCTAAAGATTCTAAAGATTTCCAGGTCAACTGAATGCTGATCTGCGGAAACTTGCTGTAAATATGGTTCCATTCCCACGTCTTCACTTTTTTATGCCAGGTTTTGCTCCCCTTACATCATGTGGGTCGCAACAGTATCGTGCTCTCAGCGTTCCTGAGCTAACTCAGCAAATGTTTGATGCAAAAAACATGATGGTAGCATGTGATCCTCGTCATGGTCGATATCTGACTGTGGCTGCTGCCTTTAGGGGACGAATGTCAATGAAAGAGGTTGGTAAACAAATGTTAAATGTTCAAAACAAAAATAGTAGTTATTTCGTGGAATGGATTCCAAATACAGTAAAACCTCTATGTAGTGAACCTCTTTACATCATAAAACCTCCATACATCATAACACCCCCGTCAGATTTACATGTAAATGTATAGGCAAACCTCTTTGTAGTGAACCTCTTTATCTCGTAAAACCTCCACTTATCATACCAAGGAGACACCCCCAAGACGGCCTAACTACCTCTGCAAATTGTACCAAGAATACTAAAGACCATTAATGCAGCTGCGATTACGTACATGGAATGACATTTTCAGCGATAAATGTTTCATGCTCTTTTTTTCTTATACACCTTTAATATGCGGTTATTTTCCTGCTAATAATTAGTTGTGGCCATTATGTTCCATATGAGAGCATACCTAACAGTAAATAAGAAAAAAGGTATCCAACTATCCTAATCATTTTAAGTTGAATTAAGAGAGATCACATCGTTTTCTCTCGAATCACGGTAAAAATCATGCGATAGCGCTCGCTTTCAGTAATTATTAAATAATAAATATATGTTCACTGATGCATGAATGTTTGTTTAAACACATAAATATAATGGTTTAAATGACAGTAGTGCCTTTCATTTCCGAAGGATATGAAAAAATGGTGCATATCACTGAAACCTCTCTATAGTGAACCTCCATGCATCAAATTGTCCAAATTTTGGTCCCCTCCATTACGATGTAAAGAGGTTTGACTGTAATGTCAAAACAGCTGTATGTGATACACCTCTTCGTGGCCTAAAAATGTCAGCCACCTTTATTGGAAATTCTACAGCTATTCAAGAACTATTCAAGCGAATATCTGAGCAATTCACTGCTATGCTTCTACGAAAGGCTTTTCTTCATTGGTATACTGGGGAAGGTATGGATGAGATGGAATTTACAGAGGCGGAATCGAATATGAATGAACTTGTGTCTGAGTATCAGCAGTATCAGGAAGCAACAGCTGAGGAGGAGGGCGAGTTTGATGAGGATGAAGAGGGAAAAGCAGATGAAGCTTAATCTAAGACTTCATGACGAGGTTGTTATGTAACTGATCAATTGTATCTGTCAAATGTTTGATTTTTTTCTAGATCTCTAAATATTATCCCTACTATACACATATATATATATATATATATATATACGTGTGGACGTTTCCTGACCCGGGAGACGACGGGCGTATATTTATGTGTGAGATTTTCCTGGCCAGGATAACGAAAGCCATATATTTAAATTTTCTAGCTCTCCCCCTTTTAGGACGGTCACGGGTTCACGTCGTCTTTGTCTCGGGGCCCAACCCTGCGGGGTTTAGGATTTACCCTCGGAATCCGGGAGCAGGTATAACCCCTCTTAGCGGTAAGGGTCAGCGGTCGTACAATTGTTTATCCAGTCAGTTTTCGAAATAAATATTTGTTCATTTCTCATAAAAAAACTAAGAATTGAATTATATGTCTTTTGAGCAGCGTTTACAATTGTTAAACGAAATTCTACGATAAATATCTCGAGTTCTGTATAAACATCAACATGGAAATTGTTGCTGCATTAAATGCGTTAATATTGACCTTAGAACTTCGTTTAAAATTTGACAATGCTCAGAAAAAAATGAGGAATTCAATTCAAAGTCTACAATTTACGTGCAAACAACAATTATCCATTAGCTAAATACATATAAGCAATACATAAGTTGACCGCGAACCAATGCCGCAGGTATGGTCGTAAACCCGGAAAGGAGGGAGCACAACTACTCTCGGAGTCCGAGATAATGCCGAGTCCCTGCGGGGAGGGGTTGAAAAAGGTTCAGTGAGACCCTTCTTAACGAATGCCCTCCAAAAATGCACCACGAGAAAGAAGAGTCTCTTGGGGCTCGGTACAGCAATCTTGCTAAGCGAAAACTCCGCCGTCTCGAAAGAGCTAAATATTATCCTTCTTTGTGGTTGGTGACCACCGTCATACAATAGAGTATTTGCACCCGGGAGGAATACGATTGAAATGCAGTTGATTTGATAAAGTGTATCATAAATGCCATTACTTTCGATTAAAAGCATTAATTGTTGCTTAGTTTGTGTAATAATTAATATTTAATATGCATTGAAGACCAACTCTTCTAACATTAGTTCCATTCAGTTTATAAATAATGATTTCATGTTTGTAGATCAACATAAATTCCTAGGTGTCTACTTTGACTCCCTCCTCAAGTGGGATGTGCATATTTCTCACTTACGTAAAAAACTAAATTCTGTAGTTTATCTTTTATCTGTTCTAGAACATACACTAACCTTAACTGTCTTAAAAACCTTATATTTTGGTCTGTATGATATTAAGGAATACTCTGAACTTAATTTTTCCACCTTGTGTTTTTGACTTCATCCATTTTTTTTAATATTATTTTTAATGCTACTTAAATGTTACTATCAGAATGTAAACTATATATGTTTCAACTTTAATTTTCTGATTGTACAATGAAAAAATGACGACATCCGTCACAGGTAAATGTGCTCAGGATGAATAAAGACTTTTTATTATTATTATTAGCCTATCCTAGTATCATTCATCCTTCCCCCTTCCCTAGGTCTCTTACCGATTGCGTGGTGTTCTGCGTGGCGAGGGTTGGTGCTTGCAGCTGGCTGTGCGCAATGAAGCAATCCGTCTGGTGAACGCGGTTCTCAAAGGCGATCTTTGAGTCTATGCACTGCCGTTTGAAGCGCTTGAAGTCCGTCAGCTTCTGCAAGCACAGGGGGCAGATGCACCATGGAATCCCGACCACCTTCGACACCTGCGGAAACAATCGACACAAACATGAGGATAAAAATAATGGGCTGATTAAGTCCTTTGGTTTCATGCAATGATATTTCCATCCCGCTCAAATTTATGACTGGTAAGGGTCCAGCTGCCGGTGAGTATATAAACCGCCTCTTCAGTGGTGAGAATAGGGCAGGTAGTTTCCTTCATTAAAGAAAACGAAAGGGATTGATTGCGATTCGTTATTCACCATTAGTGTATTCATAGTATACAAATTATTTGGTTTTAGAAATCACAGTTCAGATGAAAGTTAATGGTCAATTTTAACCTCATTTGAAAAAGGCCAGATTGGCGCCCATGCGATGCCACTCCACATGACATCACAGGAACCCAGATGTTATGCAAGTAGTCAGGAGTTTTATATCATCTGATATTACCAATGCATGCATCAGGCAAAGAGCTCAGGGAAACATGGTACCAAATGAAGGAAACTTTCCAACCATAGGCATTTTTAATAGGTGATTATTAAGAGATGTATCCCTGAGAATTCCACCATCGCTTGCTTTGCAGTTAAATATCTATGAAAGCAAACATATCAAAGTTGAGCACAAAGCAGAGGAAGTATAATTTCTTGTAGCTAAGAAAACAAAATTAACATTTGGGATCAAAAGTAAAATCAATGGTATGCAATTCTATGTTGCCATAAATTTAATTTTGACAAGTAATCATTAAAACAGTTGTACATGAAATGAGGAAGGGTAGGAGAAAAGAGAAGCCTCCTTAAAACCTTGATCGGATGACGGAACAACTTTATAGGCCATATATCTTGAGACATGATGGCCTGATGAGGACAATCATAAAGGGACAAGTGGATAGCAAGAACGGAAAATGAATAATAATAAAATGTCTTTATTCGGGCGAGGTTGAGACTAAAAAGTCCCCTCTTCAACCTAACCCCTCGATAACGTCAACGCAAGCATATTAAAAAATGGTAGACAAACGTTTACAATACAAAGAATATACAATATACACCGTTTGTGAAATGTCAAAAAAATAAACAACTATATGTGACAACTACTATATGTGAATACTACTATATGTGACAACAACTATATGTGAAGACCTCAAACAATGTATATGGAACAGGTAAAGAAGGATATGAAAGAGAAGAAATACGCGAGTGAGAAAAGATTAGGTGATAGAGGAATTGTGAGGAGAGCTGTCTCAAACCAATCTTAATATTATTGACTGGTGATGATGACGATGCACATGAAATAATTATAAGTTATACACAATCAAGGAGGTCAAAGAAAAAAACATAGGTTCGATAAGATTGGCTTATGGGAGATGTGGAGAGCTGCTTCAAACCAATCACAGGAATGTTGAGTGATGTTGATGGCTTATTTAAAATGCTACTGAACAAAGTAAGCACGATAAAACTGCTACTCGATGAAAAAAACGTGCTAACTTCAAAAATGTAATTTTTTTACACATTCAATGAATACTGCAATACTGTAAGGGGGAAATGATGCAAATGTAATGGAAATATAATTTTAACTATTGATATACTACTTATTCACGTAAAAATACTACAGTAGAAAGGACATACTCATACAATAATGACGAGAAACGAGGTCAGAATATTCATTGAAAATGTCAAGCGACGCTTGTAAAAGCGACGAATCTTTATAACTACAGGGAAAATTATGAATACGTCCGGTAACTTATGCAGCTGTCCAAAGAATTGGCCTGGGAAATCGGATGAACGACATACATATCAAAGGAAGTATCGTAACAGCAAAATCCCCGGTCAGGTTATACTCAGCAGTCCTCGAGGCATAGCAGATATTTTCGCATCTCATTCTAAAGAATAATTTTGCCTCACCATTATTATTAAGGTAAACCACGGTAAAAACGGCATTTGGAGCGAAAATTTTCAATTCATATTAAAATCTTGTGGCAGCAGTCATCCCGAACAAAACATTTTTTAAAACAACCTTCCTACTCTTCATATTAACGAGAAAAATTTCCACGCTAAATACTCACAAGCCGAACACATAGATTCATCTTATGTTTATTGGTAAAAATAAAGAAGCATAGCACACGAAAATAATAATATTCAATGTACTTTCGGACAAATTCTTGCTTGAACTAATCACTTACTTCAAACTGTAGTAAGTCCTCAATCGCGTCCTTAATCAAGAATCCATGTTCAACATTTTCTTCGAAAACGTCCACCAAACACTGGCCATCACAAAGGCAAAGTCTGCAGAGTGAATACTTGTACAGGGGATCCATTTCAGCAGCACGGCAGGGACAGTGAAGTAGATATCAAACGAACGGCCTAGAGAGCACCCTCAGTAACCAGACACTACATATCCCACAAACAACTGAGACCGAATGACCTACATAAGGTCAATTATTCCATGAAAATACAATAGAATCGCCCTATTTCCACACCACTATCCCGGAAAATAATACCAGCATCCCAATTTCAGCTGTAGCTGCGCATAAACGAATGACAATCGAGCAGCGCATCAAAACATTGCCCTACTGTGGCGGCAATTTAAAGTTCTATGAAATGCAACCAAAAATACAGTGGTCATGTAAATTATATTTAATACATTCAAAAAAGTTTTATTTTCAAATTAATCATTACAATGGAATACTTACGATCTAAATATTCGAGAATAATCCAAGTGAATTGTTTTAGGCAATAGCATACATATTAAGAACATCAAATACGAATTAAAAAAAGTATTATGGAACGATTTTTTTCTACAGTTAGCATGATAAATACTCAATTCTTAATTGGATGTCGTATATATTATCCCAGTTTGATCCGATGCCCTCATGCTCCAATTTACGAAATTCAGTTTCTTGTTTTTTTTTCCAGTTACTGAATTTAGTTGGTGTAAATTTTTTCACTGGGGATTAGTTTCCTGCACTACCATCAGGGTAATTTCTTTCTACTTCACATATCAAAACAGCTGACTGTATTGCCAGCATTTAGCTTGAAAATTATGGCGAGTACACACGTCTTTAAGTTATTGCATAAATAAGTGGCCATATATACATACACATAAACATTAACTAAATCAGTCATCAAAGGGTTTTCCACTACAAAAGAAGGAAATAGCTATACAAAGTGATCAAATGTAAGGCGTTTTTTTGTTGTGTGCAATAACAAAAAAATTCCATCTCTATCAATCATACCTTATATCTTTCAATCATGATACCTGACATGTGCATTAGAAGGCTTTATAAAATCATTAAATCATATGTAAATTTTAATCCCTTTAACCTTTTCCCTACTGAAGACCAAACTATGCGGCAGGGCATTTCTTGACCCAGGAGATGAAAGCCGAAAATTTATGTCGGTGATTTTCCAACGCAAGCGAACGAATGCCAAAAATATATGTTTCCTTACTTCTCCCCCTTTTATGACAGTTGCGGATTTGCAAAGTATTAGTTTCTGGACCCAACAAAGTGGGACTAGGCCGTATCCTTGAAATCTGGATCAGGTACCCAGACACCTTGTCTTATATTACCCCTCTTTGTGGTGAGGGACCGCGGTCATTCAATTATTTATTCAGTCAGTTTTCAAAATAAATATTTGTTCCTTTCTCAAAAAATATTAACTAACAATGGAATCCTTTGTCTTTTGAGCAACATTTACAATTTTTTAACAAAATACTACAATGAAAATTAAATTATATCTCAATTTCATTATAAACATCAGTATGAAAATTGTTGCTACATTAAATCTGTTATAATTGGTCCATTAACAAGTTGCGTATGGATGACGAAGATTCTCGTCATTTACGATCATCAACCTAAACAATTTTAAAGCGTACAATACGTATACGTTATAACGTATACACAGTATACGTAACGTAACGTAGACATAGTAACGTAACGTAGACGTACTATAGTACGTCTTCCGCTGTTGTTCGTTATTCTTTATGAATTGATGCATCATAACGTTTGATTGGGTAAAGTTATATTCTAAACATTAGCTTTTTAACCATGTTTAAACCAAAGGCATTACACCCTAATAGGCACATAATTCCAATCTCAACACCTCCACCCAGAATCGGCGTTCCTAGGAATTTAAATACCTCGGTACGCAACGTTTAATAGAGCTTTTTAATCTGTGAAAAATTTTAAGAATCTGTGATCATCATAGTATTGTAGTTGCAACTAATATTTGGTCAGTAAATTTTGGACCAGATAAAAATAATGGATCCTATAATAAATTGAACTCAGGGGCAGCCTGGCCAGGTTGGCTGGTTGGTGATTGCAGAGGCAA
This sequence comes from Ischnura elegans, assembly GCF_921293095.1. NCBI lineage: Eukaryota > Metazoa > Arthropoda > Insecta > Odonata > Coenagrionidae > Ischnura > Ischnura elegans. Next base: position 6,593,014 of record NW_025791659.1, on the reverse strand, counting down.
CAAGCTTAGGGGGCCCCCACACAACTATCGTGAAGTGTTTACATAATTATGTAAGGTGTAATTAATAAAGAATCACATCACTTGAACCAAAGTTTTTTTTTACCAATTATAAAATTCTAAAATAGAATTACAAAGAAAGGTTTTCATTAATTTGCTTTAAGTACTTTAAACATACTCATAAAAAAAATAAATAAAATAACCATTTAAAAAGAAATAAAAAATGATTATTACCTATTTGAGAGTTATTTGAAAGCCTTATTTTAGGGCTCTTTTTAGATTTGTATAACAAATTAAATTTTTTTGCTGGAAATCCTCAGTTTTTACAGTATTTTTTCTGACCAAATTGCTACATATTTCTATTCACTTTTGAAGAGCCAGAATATCTTCAGAAACCCATTTTCAGGTATGCAACCAAAAATTTTCCAAGGATGGGCCCCTTCATTAGCCTCAGCTAAAGAAAAGTTTTCATTAATTTGCTTTAGGTATTTTAAACAAACTATCAGTGTAAAAGGGTCGTATAAAAATAAATAAAATAAAGGAGTCAGAAGAATAAGGAGAATATGATTCTTTTTTGAGAGTTATTTGAAAGGCTTATTTTAGGGATCTTTTTAGATTTGTATTACAAATTAAATTTTTTTACTGGGAATTCTCAGTTTTTACAGTTTTTTTCTGACGAAATTGCTACATATTATTATGTATTCTCTTTCGAAGAGCCAGAATAGCTTCAGAAACCCATTTCTAGGTATGGAGCCTAAAATTTTCCAAGGATGGGCCCCTGCTAAGGGCCCACCATTCACCTCTCATTGAACCTAATTTTTCATCAGATGACACATCATGATACTGTGAGGGAGACTGTGAACAAACCGCCATGCTGTTTGTTTAAATAAATAAATTAACTCTAGAACTAGCGATGGAGTCATTTTGACTCCTCGCGACTCATGTACTATTTTATTTTCTAGAACTATTTTAATCGAAAAGCCTGATTTTGGGTCAAAAGTGAATAAAAGTCATGGAATTTCAGGTCAGAATTCGGAAAATTGTAGTCAGGGCATAGAAATAAAAACCTCGAGGAGTCAAAATGACCTTATGCCGGTAGTTCTAGTGTTAACGATCGTAGTGAGGAGGCAACAATAGTGGCGAGGGACGCGGGAGAAAAACTAAGACAGTCGTGTGTTGAGAGAGCTAAGAGATAGACGTGTTCTAGAAGGAAGTAGAGGACGCAAGGAAAAAGGAGGTGCCTTTGAGAGAGAAAGATTGCAGAGGAAGAGATACGGCAGAACTCTAGTCAGTTTGTATAAATCTTTCGCCTTTTACCAAAGATTTCTGCGGCGGAAGTTCAATTGTCTGTATAGACAATTTTTGACTGTGCTCATTGGATCAGAAAGGGAAACAATCTATTTGTATACTATCAGATTGTAAATTTGGCCCAATTAGTATTCTTTACAATATTTTGAATATAATTTGTAAAAAGTGATTTTGGTGCATGTTATTTCTTAATTAAGTGCAAGGCCGTAGCCAGGGGGGGGATCAAGGGGGATTGATCCCCCCCGAAATGAAAAAAATTAAACATACTATATGCTCCCTTGGTGCTCACACGAGGATATATTATATATAGCGGTGCAGGAACATCTAGTAGTCCAATGCGACTCAAGTCAATAATTATCTAAGTGAATTTGTCAGTGCAGTGTGCGTAGTTGTAGTGCAGTGTGTGAAATTATAGTGCTGTGAATTAGTAGAGACCGCGGAATTGACATCGACACCGAGGAGTTAATTCATTTGTTTGCTGCAAAGAAAGCTATAAGGCAAAATTCAATTTTTTAAATTATATTTTTCTCTAAGGGTTTATAATAAATATTTATATTTTACCATATACACTATTATATTTATCTTATAAAAATAATTTTATGTTTGTTGCGACGTCCAAGTCCCACATTGACAAGTTACGCTAGATACTAAATATTTACTTGTCTGTTGCCCGGGCGTAGCTTAGACTCGGTGAACGTACCGATGCTGGTAGAGATGGGGTAGGTTCCCCAAAAACCTTGGTTGAGAGATAGACAAATAGGGCGCCAGGTGCATGCATTGGATGCACCACCAAGGTAGGTATGCCACAACCTTTTATGACGAAATGAAATGTAACAGATACAAGTTGTATTTCTACAAGACTTTAATACAAGTTCATTGAAATTCTAGGAGTAATGATGAATTTCCTCCATATACAAACAAGCCTCCAATGGGGAAGTTTCTAGACGTAACACACATTCACACAGGTCACACTCTCCAGCAACTTCATCTCTTCATCTTACCACACTTTGTAAGACGAGGTGAAAATAAAATAAAATTATGACTTCTGTCATTACAAAAAAAATTAAGGAATGGCTGCATGCACCCTCAGCTTTTTGGGAGAGGAAGAGAGAATCCACCTCACAGCCACATGGCGACTAACGCCAACCAGAGAGTAGCAGCTCTCTGCACTACAAAAAAAAACCTGCAATGAGAACATCGCAAGTCAATGAATATGGAGAGAAATTGACTCTGAGGAAACTTTGAGTGGGCGGGGTGACGGGACTTACCGAAATCGGGCGGAGCTGGCAGCTTTGCGGAGAGGACCTATTACTCGCAAGTCTGAGCCGTGAAAGAGTGACGGTCGTCCGCGCACGTCGCCAGGAAGGGAGGACTCCCGGGAGGGATCGTGCGCACAGCGCCACAGCTAGAGCGAACACCTCTTTGTGTTCCGTGTCCGGGCCTGCTCTCCGGCTGTGGCGCTGTGCGCACGATTTGGACTGCTTGTGGCATCATATGCTCAGCAGTCCAGCAACATCTTGTCCGGTAGTGTCCGAAAATATCCACAGGGAAGAATGATGCCTCGGTAGCTTAACTGGCTGAAGCACTCGACCGGAAATCGGGGGATCCTGGTTCGAATCCCGGTCAAGGCGAATGATTTTTTCTCTGCGGATCTTTCGCACTCTTTACATCGTAATGGAGGGGACCAAAATTTGGGTAATTTGATGAATAAATGTTCACTATAGAGAGGTTTTGTGTGTTAAACAAATGTGTATGCATTATTGAACATGTATTTAATAGTAACAATAATTCGTCTTTATTATACAAGCGAATTTAGGACAGAGTGGTCCTCTCTTACAATTAACTTGTTAGACATTCACAAACATCCATGCCCTGAATGGTAGTCAAGCCACCCAGGTGGGATTCCAACCCGCGACCTCAAGGTTAGCAGTCGGGAACTTTACCCCTGTGCTACCGAGGCCGGCATTTATTTAATACTTAATGATAACAGAAATCGAGATGTGATCTCTCTTAATTAAACAGTCACTTAAAATGATTAAGACAGTTGGATACCTTTTTTCTTATTTACTGTTAGGTATGTTCTCATATGGAACAAAATGGCCATAACTGAAGGTTAATGTGAAAATTACAGCATATTGAAGTTGTATAAGAAAAAAAATACAGGTGAAACATTTATCGCTGAAAATGTCATTCCATGTATGTAATCGTGGCTGCATTAATGGTCTCTAGTTGCCTCGGTACAATTTGCGGAGGTAGTTAGGCTGTCTCGGGGGTGTCTCCTTGGTATGATAAGTGGAGGTTTTATGAGATAAAGAGGTTCACTACACAGAGGTGTGCCTATAAATTTACATGTAAATAAGACGGGACTCTAGGGGTGGTATAAAGTATATAGGTTTATGATGTAAATAGAGGTTCACTACATAGAGGTTTTACTGTTAATTGTCCTCAAAAGCAATTATTATTATTGTTCTTGGGAGTGGATTAGGCCTGTCCCACAGTCATAAAGAAGGCCATCTCAGGCTCCAAAAAAACAACTAATAAGCAATCAATTTAAACACACACAGACTATAAAATTTAGCACCTTTATTTCATCTCTTGTACATAAACAACCAACCCCACTTCTAATTAATTTGTCGGTTCAATAACACAAACCATTGGCATTCCTCACAAGAGAGAAAATTGATTTAAAAAATCATGGCAAAGGCACATTCACAAATTTTCATGTAGATATCCCCCCACAGCACCGATACACACCACTCTTTCATTGCAAACCAGTGCTATCTTCAGCAAAGGGAGCTCACAGTCACAGGATACAGCAGCCCATCCTGCTGAAGCCTGATTTTTTGTTGTTATTTGGAGCACATTGAATTGGTTCACAAAAAATGTCTGCAGTTCGGCGATGGATGTGTGGCTGGGATTGGAAATTTTTAAAAAAATTTCCTCGATTCCCATTGCTTGGAGGGGTCGCTCCCTAGACAAACTATATATTTTTCCCGGCGAACGTTGGCAGTGACAAGATTTCTCAGGTTTCATGTCGTGTAAGGTCCTTCATATCTGCTTCAAATGCTTCGATGTGTGACTCGGCCACCCTGTTAAAGAAATATTTTTTAAATTCATGATTTTTCAATATTTTGTTTTCTTTTGTGAAGGAAAATGATTGTGTTTTTATATTTTTGGGGGGTTCGGACCCCCCAGACCCCCCTGGCTATGCCACCAACTCCCGTGATGTTTGGTCTGCTTTGAGAGTAAACACTGCAAGCGGCGACTTTGTGTGAACCCATTTCAATGCGCAGAGAAAACACATTTCGAGGCCGAGTGAAGAATCCTCCATCGTAATAATCACGATCTTCAGATTCGAGTGAACACTGTCCCAACACAAAAATATTCCTCAATGGCACACGTACATTTTTCAGTCCTTGAGTCAAGCACAATCAGGGTTCCCACTGCGACTAAAAATTATAAAATTCACCTTTTTTTTCCAGGTTCCAAAAACAGTAAATTACACAGTTGAACTGTTGTCCTACGTTAGGAATAACTCCCCTCACTTGGGACATCTTTGTTTTCTCATGCCTGTACCATGTTGAAACTAAAATACCCCAACTTGGAACACCGTGGTAGATTATTTACTTACAGTAAACAAAACTTGGGAGCAAAAAACACATGAACTTTAGAAAAAATCAGATGAATCAACTGAAGGCAGAAAGATTATCAGGACTCCCACAGTGACTAAATTATAAATTCATGGTTTTTCCTCCAGGTTTTCACGGTCTAAATGTCGTCAAATTCACGGTTTGTAGATGAGGCATTTCAGACAGAAATATTGATCACGTAACAATCATCAGCCGCAAATTAACAACTAATTTAACAAACGCGACGGAATTTGAAGGCAAACGCAGCAATGAAAGTGCTATCTCTCTCATGACGTCACATATCATTAGCAAAATGCAGGACCTGGTTGGGAGTGGGGAAATGGAAGGAGCAGGGTGGCAGGGAAGTGAAGAAGTGCCTGATTTTTTGCAAGGGTTAATGAATACTTTACCGGTTACCAGTCTTCCAATCACAGGTCAATGTGCCGTCATGGCACACGGACCAATAACTGCTCTTCGAATACACGTGCGTAGATAAGTGCGTGGACAGTATCTGTACGTGACTGACCTTAAAACATGATCAAACTATCCTTTTTCATATTTTTTTTTGACCAGTTTCGGCAACGGTTCCAACCTTTGCACACTAAACTGTTGAAACATACCTTGGCTAAATATTCACAATCTAAGTGGTAAATCCTAAATAAATATATGTATTTATAAACAAACGAGAGATCCCGGCGGCCATCCAGCTAGTTTCAGGCAGTTTTTAGCAAATATCTTTTTTTATTTTATCATGAAATTACACTTTCCCGAACATATTTTGATTTGTCAAAAGTTTTGCTTCAAATGAGTGCCGTCTCAACACTTCTTGTCTCAAACGGCTTTGATAGCTCCAAAACACCGTATTTCTCCATGATAGCCCTTGTTAAACTATCCTAATTTAATAAACATATCGATTTTTCTTTTGATCGGTCACTCGTAGTTCTACAATCAAGTTTGAGAGGATTTCAAGGTTTTACGACGAAATTCACGGCTGATTCACAGTTTTAAGGTTTTCGCGGTTGAGTGGGTACCCCGACAGTGGATGGCCTCAGTTACATGGCACAGATAATAGGAAGAGCCTTCACCATCAAGGCATACAGGTATGCAGCAATCACTCAACACAAATTCCCATGACACAGTTTTCGTCATAACACGACTGGGACTCAATGAGTTCTCTCACCAAGTACAAGCAGTATATTCATACATAAGACTGCTGTACCTCAAAAAAAGCAAAACAGTACACTACCGAATTATCCGGGCTAATAATTTGGGAGAGACGGCACGAATAATTGGAAAACACGGATATCCCAAACTTACACTTAAATGTCTTGCAATGTTCATAATTTACCTAAAACAAAATACAGTGGAACCTCGTTAAAGCGAGTACGGGCTATAGCGACACCCCCGCTATTACGAGAGATAGCCGATGCACCGTCAATTGACCCTATAATAAGCGTGTTAAAAAATTCGTTTTTACGAGACCCTTTCGGTGTTGGCTCTCGCCATAGCGAGGGTTTCACCGCCGGAAGACTTTCATCAAGACTCCTTAACCTCTGTAATTGCTGGCAATCTGTTAGAAATGAAGTTAATGGAGTGCTCAGTCTCAAATTTATGTGGTAAACTGTCGTTCGATAAATTTAATGATTGACGAAACAATGCTTTGCATGATTTTTATTCAGTGCAGCGCTTATAAGTTGTTTGAATAGTTAGTCGTTATTTGAGTAAGGAAATTTAGTGATGCAAAAAAACATCGCCTTTCGTCTGGATTTATGCTTACGTTTATCAGATAGATGTTTATCTGTCGCCCTGTTCCTGTGTATCTGTTCAAAACAGGTGTATAGGCTGTTATTTGCTCCACCTCCGGTATACGTCAATTCACTATAGCGAGTGTTTACTAGTGCACCGTGGGGTGTCGTTATATCGAGGTTGCACTGTAGTTTAAACTATACCGGGACTAGCCACGGTGATAACTTTTACGGGAGTCACCCACAATGCACAATCATGCGAAAGATCCACAGAGAAAAAATCATTCGCCTTGACCGGGATTCGAACCCAGATCCCCCGATTTCCGGTCGAGTGCTTTAGCCAGTTAAGCTACCGAGGCGTCATTCTTCCCTGTGGATATTTTCGAATATCAACAGGAAAGAATTTTATATAGTGTCCGAAAATATCCACAGGGAAGAATGACGCCTCGGTAGCTTTATAGGCTAAAGCACTTGACCGGAAATCGGGGGATCCGGGTTCGAATCCCGGTCAAGGCGAATGATTTTTTCTCTGTGGATCCTTTGAAAAATATATATTATTATTTATGCAGTTATTCTGTTATTTTAGAGAGCTTCCCAGACTCATTGAGAGCTTTCTTCACCAGTATGCTATCTTTTTAGCGGCGATAACATGGTTGTATTCATTTTATTAATGCTCCATGTATGGCCTGGTTTTGAAAACCATATATCCACGGCTGTGTGATCATGGATACAGAAAAGTGGTCTGCATGAATGCTTCAAAACCACTGCTCGACGTCGGAAACTACACTTTCAGGCACCACGCCACATAGTTGCATCTTGCGCAAGTTGCCCGGGTCACAACTGCTGCGGGACGTGTGTCCGTGATCATGGAGCGCGGTCGCGCACTGCGATGCTTGGAAAACGATAACACAGGGGTCTCGTGAATGCAGCCAGCATGCGATTGCTTCCATTTTTCGAAGGGGATTCTAGCAGAAATAATAAGTCCGGTTCATCCCAGCATTAATGCAGTAATTCTGATGATTTTGAGTCTGATTTTTTTTTTTATAAAGATCACGGAAAATATTGAGCGAGAGTGAAAACCATGCACAGATAATCTGCAGCAACACGGATAAACCGCTGCCGGATAATCCGAAGTATACTGTACATCAGATATAAAGCTAAAAGTAAAACTAAATACACCAACGGATGGAGTTCGCCATGAAAAATTATTAGACTTAGCCAGGATTCGAACACGGGAACTCCCGATTGCCACTCAGCTGTGTTAGCCAGTTACTGCACCAAGCCATTTTCTCAGAGCAAACTTTGGGATGGGATTTACCGAACAAGATGTTGACGTCACAAGTCCACATTGTGGCACATGTGACATCAACATCTGTTGGTGTATTTAACTTTGCACCCATGTGCGTGACTTCATACAAAGTCACTCCTTCCTGCAGTGTTTTGAAATTCGTCATCGTAGACCAGCGACAAAATAAGGGGTTTTTCACTTTAACAGTGGCTTAGTAAGCACGACCCTCGCCACATGTGCCACAGAAAAACCCATCCCGAAGTTCTCCCTGAGAAAATGGCTTGGTGGTTTAACTGGTTAACACACCTGAGCGGCAATCGGAGGTCCGGGTTCGAATCCAGGCTAAGTCAAATAATTTTTCATGGCGAACTCCATCCGTTGGTGTATTTAACTTGGCACGTGCGCGTGACTGCATACAAAGTCACCAGGGTTCCCACTCTAACTACATTATAGAATTCACGGTTTTTTCCAGTTTTCACGGTATAAATGTCATAAAATTCACGGTTTGTAGATAGGGCATTTTAGGCAGAAATATTGATCACGTAACTTTCATCAGCCGCACGTTAACTAAAAATGTAACAAACGCAACAGATGCCTTGAAAGCAAATGCAGCAATGACACTGCTATCTCTTATGACATCACCTATCGTTAGCAAAATTCAGGTCCTGCTAAAGGGTGAGTGGGAAAATGGAGAGAGCAGGGAAGTGAAGAAGTGCCTGATTTTCTTGACAGAGTTAATGTCTTCCAATCGCAGGCTTAAGGTCAATGCGCTGTCATGGTACATGGACCAATTAATAGTTGCGCTTTCGAATGCACGTGAGCAGGTAAATGCGTGGACAGTATCTGCACGTGACTCGGCCTTGAAACATGCCGGAAATACCGTTTTTTTTTTCTTTTAATCCATCTACCGTAGTTCTACAATCAAGTTAGAGAGATTTCTAAGGTTTTATGGCAAAATTCACGGCTATTTCCAGGTTTTTTCACGGTGGACTAAATTCACGGTTACTATCCACGGTTTTCAGATTTTCACGGTTGAGTGGGAATATGTTCCGTCATGGCACACGGACCAATTAATAATAGCGCTTCAAACACACGTGCGCAGGTAAATGCGTGGACAGTATCTGCACGTGACTCGGCCTTGAAACATGACCAATTTTTCTTGAATTCAGTCCATCGTAGTCCTACAATCAAGTTTGAGAGATTTCTAAGGTTTTATGGCAAAATTCACGGCTATTTCCAGGTTTTTTCACGGTGGACTAAATTCACGGTTACTATCCACGGTTTTCAGATTTTCACGGTTGAGTGGGAATATGTGCTGTCATGGCACACGGACCAATTAATAATAGCGCTTCGAACACACGTGCGCAGATAAATGCGTGTACAGCATCTGCACGTGACTCGGCCTTGAAACATGATCAATTTTTCTTGAATTCAGTCCATCGTAGTCCTACAATCAAGTTTGAGAGATTTCTAAGGTTTTATGGCAAAATTCACGGCTATTTCCAGGTTTTTTCACGGTGGACTAAATTCACGGTTACTATCCACGGTTTTCAGATTTTCACGGTTGAGTGGGAATATGTGCTGTCATGGCACACGGACCAATTAATAATAGCGCTTCGAACACACGTGCGCAGATAAATGCGTGTACAGCATCTGCACGTGACTCGGCCTTGAAACATGACCAATTTTTCTTGAATTCAGTCCATCGTAGTCCTACAATCAAGTTTGAGAGATTTCTAAGGTTTTATGGCAAAATTCACGGCTATTTCCAGGTTTTTTCACGGTGGACTAAATTCACGGTTACTATCCACGGTTTTCAGATTTTCACGGTTGAGTGGGAATATGTGCTGTCATGGCACACGGACCAATTAATAATAGCGCTTCGAACACACGTGCGCAGATAAATGCGTGTACAGCATCTGCACGTGACTCGGCCTTGAAACATGATCAATTTTTCTTGAATTCAGTCCATCGTAGTCCTACAATCAAGTTTGAGAGATTTCTAAGGTTTTATGGCAAAATTCACGGCTATTTCCAGGTTTTTTCACGGGAGACGAAATTCACGGCTTATTCACAGTTGAGTGGGAACCCTGGTCACTTGTTCCTGCAGTGCTCTAAAAGTAAATGGAAAAAAATCACAACTTGACTATTATAGCAGGCACGATTTTTCCCCACTTATTCGTCACCTCACCTGAAATTTGTCGGCTTTTGGCACAGAACTGATTCATCTAACTTTGCATTTAATGAGCACCTCAATGCAGAAGATAGATTTTCCCATGGCAGTGCAAATATAATGCCGTATTCGACTGCACCGATCACAGGTGATGTATAATACTAACCTTAATGAAGCAATTGTATTAATTTATGAAATCATATGAATAAAAACAGCTATGGACCATTGTGTGAATGAAAAATTGACGATGGGATGCACAAATATATATATCTCGAATACACAGCTAAGTGTAAATGGAATAATCACAACTTCACTATGTCGCAAAGATGATTTTCCCTGATTCATTCATTGTCCTCCCTGAAATTCTTGCACGACTTCCTGCACAGAACTGAGTTCCCTGACTGTCCACCAGAGGGACGTATCGATGCAGGAACTAGGGGATTTTCCCGATGGCAACGCAAAGTATGAATTGGCACGCCACACACGTTATGCTGACTCCTTCACGTCTTCGCCGATGCCCTGTCAACTGGGGTGGGAGTTTCGGCTACCGCTGCGCATAATCTGGTCTGTTGAAGGACAGTGGGGACGCGGCCCTGGTTCAGGAGTGTACGTGAAGGTGAGCCCTGTGGCGTAGATGATGCCATCATTGCGGACTAGCGACACAGGAACCTGAAAACAGATAAGTAAGATTAGTACATCAGAATGCACGAGGGGAGTTTTTTTAAGTACAGTACACTTGCGATTATCTAATGATGGGGAGATACGGCACAAATAATCCAAAAAACATGGATAACCCAAAATTCCACTTAAATGTCTTGTAAGGCTTATAATTTATGTAAAACAAACAATTTATTAAACAATCTGTCCAAAAAAATCTAGTGGACTATGTGACAAATGATAGGATTCATAACTATAATACCAGAAAGCATAAGGATTTTCACCCAAATTTTGTTAGGACTACTATTGCAAAGCATGGACCAATGTCCATGGGGTTAAATATTTACAATCATTTACCCCAGCACCTCAATATTAAGATAGGTACTGCAGTATTTAGGAAAAAAGCGTTGAACTTTTTCCGCTCCAAAATGTTTTACTCTTTAAAAGAATTTTTTGATTCAAATTTTTAAAGGAGTGGAATGAGTGATTAATTTTAGTTATATATACCTTGAAAAAAAAATATATTTTACCATATATGTACCATGTATTTTATATTATCTTGTACATGCACTTTGTGTAATTCATTGACGTGCCTTATATTGATGCACAATGCTGTTATCAATCTCTGGGCAAATAAATAAATAAAATAAAAATAAAAAAATATTATCATTTATGCACATTGTCTGTTATTTTAGGTTCCTTTCCTGAATTATCAAGAGCTTTCTTTCCCCGTTCATGATCTTTTTAGCATTGATAACGTTTATTGTACTCATATCCCTTAGACAAGATATAAAACAGATAAGTAAGATTAGTACATCAGAATGCACGAGGGGAGTTTTTCAAGTAAGTATTATTTTGAAATACATACAACATCTCTTAGATATCTTCACAACACCTAATCAGTGGGTAATGGGTGTGCTTATCAGGAATTTCGTTCGGGGGGTGGGGAGGGGGGTCCAAAACCAGGGGAGAAAATTAAAAAAAAAAAAAAACAAGGTACTAAGTAGACTAGTAGTAGAGTAGATAGGGTAATGGGTGTGCTTATCAGTAGAGGTCCGTGAATTTTGCGAGACACGATATCGCGAAATAACATGAAATCGGTGGAAAAAAAACGAAATTTCGCTTTTTCTGCGATTTTAGGTGGATTAGCAAAAATAATCACATCTAATGAGTCATAATCTATTTAAGCCTAAGCCTTAATTGTTTAACGCTGCCTACGTTCATTTGCTCTATCTCATTACGATTCCAAGGTCAATTGGCTGATTTAGTCTCGTATGAATGCAACGGGCATGCGATCACGCCATCACGCAGCAGCGGTTGTAGAATCTATTGGATCTAATAAGCCTGGTGTAGCCTTGCATTGAAATGCAAATATCGATGTGGTTGCTAAGGTGGGATGTGATTGTTGAAGCCAAACATTGGCTATATTTCACAAGTTCATCCATCATTAATTTTATATTTCTCTCAGTTGCGTTAATATTCAATTCAAAACGTTCTCTCAACGATTATATCATCGTGGTTACTAAGATGACGTTAAGTGTTGTTGAGGGCGAAAGAGCGTACTCTCCGTTTACTTTATCCATTTAAATTACATCATGTTTTCTTTTGCATTTTAAGCAACTTATGGACCCAATACTCGAACACACGTGACACAAATATGTCTCCTTACCCATAATTAGCCACTTGACGATTTCAAGTGACATTCGACTTGATATTTGCTTCGACAATCACATCGGGTGATCAGGCGCAAATGCAAATAGTGCTTTTGGGCCCGATTTTATTTTTTTATAAAGAATATGGAAAATATTGTGCGAGAGTGATAATCATGCATGGATAACCCGCACCCTGGATAAACCGCAGCCGGATAATCAGGAGTTTGCTGTTCTTTAATTTCGAAAATACAGCAGATTAATTTAATATACAGTGGAACTTGGTTAGTACGTTTCTGAAGGGACCACGAAAAATGAACGTACTAACCAGGAAAACGTACTAACGAGGAAAGTAAATAATAGCAGTCGGGGTTATTGCAATCAGTGAAAAAGTCGTCATAATTACAATTACTATCGGTAGTTCTCATAGGATCGCCTTCCTGAACTCTTTTCACATTTAAAATCAAGAAAATGAGCGCTACATTGAAAAACAATACCATGTGAATAAAAATCGCAATTTTTCATAGATTTCCGAAGACGATTCCATGATTACGGCGTCTATCTCCCGTGATTTATCCTATATATATTTACAGAACGAGGACGAGTGAAGCTCAGACAAGCGAAGACAAGTCATTTTTCTTTCTCACAGCGTACTCGGAGAATATAACAACAACCCGGAGTAAGTCAACTGGTTTTTTAAACATCATAAAAATTGGGCAAAATTATATTATGACTTTCAAATTACGGCAACAGCCGTAGACATTCGCTTCTGGAATGATACCATTTCGATTGTAAAATCGATCGATATATCGACTGATGACACGCAAGATTATTAGATTACGACGTACAGTGGAAGCCCCTTATAACGAGTACGGGATATAGCGACAAGCTCGAATTAGCGACAGCTACCCAAGGAACCATTTTAAACCCTATGATTTAAATGTAAAATAAATTCGTATTAGCGATAATGACTCGATTCCTCTCTAGCGCCATTCGTAATTACGACAGGTTGACTTTTTGACCACGTGCCACATCTCTGGAATTCAATGCTTTTAAAACGGCATTTTTTCCGCCAACGTCGACGTCTACTTGTTCCGTATTCTCCTATTCTTCTTTCCTTAATAAATTTCTCGAGTACACATTTCATTGCTCTTTTGTCATCTCCCTCCCGCGCCTCCGCAGTGAGGTTAAAAATTATTCCGCCCGTCTGCTAGCACCATGGCTGGTAAACGCAAGTCCTTGGATTTAAAAACCAAAATGAGAATTATTGCAGATTGTGAAAGTGGAGAGTGTTCAAAGAGTGAAATAGCGAGGCGATTTGGAATTAATACATCGACATTGTTCACTATTTTAAAGAAAAAAGAACAAATTGGTGCGGCAGTGCTTCAGGAAGGGCGTCCAAGCACTCAAAAACACCTGCGGCCCGGAGAGCATCCGCAGCTAGAAACTGCTCTTTTTTCGTGGTTTTGCCAGCAAAGAGCTGCGGGGATTCCTATCACCGGCCCAATGATGAAGGCTAAAGCTGAGTATTTGTGTGAGAGACTTGGTGAAGACAATTTTAAGTGCTCGGATGGATGGTTTGCACGATTTAAGAATAGGAAGGGGATATCCCTTCACAAACTATCCGGTGAATCATCAAGTGTCGACGTTAATGCTGTGGAAGGCTGGGCTCCGGTCCTTAAAGACTATTTGGATAATTACAGCCCCTGCGATATTTACAACGCGGATGAGACGGGCGTATATTTTAACCTTCTCCCGGACAAAACTCTCGCCACTCGAACGGACCCCTGCAAAGGAGGGAAGAAAAGTAAAGACCGAGTAACTGTCCTTTTATGCACCAATATGGATGGTTCAGATAAGCTAAAACCGTTCGTGGTGGGGAAATCCGCCCATCCCCGATGTTTTAAGGGAGTTAAAACTCTCCCTTGCACTTACGAAGCAAATAAAAATGCTTGGATGACGGCTGCTATCTTCACACAGTGGTTACGAGCGTTTGATGCCAGGATTGGTGGAAGGAATAAAAAAGTACTATTATTCATTGACAATTGCCCAGCCCATCCACCAATAGAACTAAGAAACGTCAAAATTGTGTTATTGCCGCCTAACACTACGAGCGTTCTTCAACCACTAGACCAGGGAGTAATTAAGCTTTTCAAACACAATTTCCGAAGTTTACTGGTGAATTACTTGGTCGCTCGAGTACCTGGACGAAATTTAAAAGAATTGAAGTGGAATGTTTTGGATGCCATGCGGGCATTATCAATAAGCTGGGAAAAAATACCTCCAGCGCACATATCAGCATGTTTCCGGCATGCTGGATTTATTCGAGAGCAGAACGACGAGGCCATAGAGATTATGGAGGAAACGCAAAGGGAAAATGATGAACCTGATGGTTGGGTAGAAATTCAGGAACATTTTGGCTCTTGTGACTTTGATGAGTACGTAGCCGTTGATGAATGTGCGCCTGTTCGTCAAATGTTAACGGAGGAGGAGTTGATTGCGGCTGCGGAGGACGATGTCATTGCTGAAAGTAGTTCCGAATCTGAGGATGAAATGGTGTCTATGCCTTCAGTGGATGAGGTGCGACATGCCATTAAAATAATAACTGACGTTTACCGGGCTAGTGATGCTTCACCGGACGATTTTAATAAACTAAATGGAGTAGAAAGATTTCTGCTCAAAGCAAGTGCGACCAGGAGTCTGAAGCAGACAAAACTTGATTCATTTTTTGTCAGCAAATGAATCTGCGATTGAAAATTTTTCTGTGTTAGAAGGCAATGATGTTCTAGAATATTTTTATGTTTATCAAGGCAGTTGTTTTTAGAGTCATTAGAGGAACCTTATTGACCATTTATCTACGGAAGTAACCTAGTCATTTTTCAAAGCTGCCGCGGTTTATTTATTTTATTTTCATGTTTTATTTAAGTCCCAACAAGTAGTTGGAGAAGAATATTTATTTTATTATCGCTTTTATACGTTGTACTGTGTACTTCAGTACATGAAGTTTTGTGGATGCAAATGACAAATGTTTTTAATGTCCTATCAGATGCTATTTTTATTGTTTCCGAGATTAAAATATAATGACAAAATCCGAGATGATTGATTTAGACGCCCAATAAATTGTATAAACGTGTTATTTTGCATGAATGCCAGTGACTAAAATCGTGTTCATCCTGCCGCAGGTATCCAAGTCAGTTCCAGTCAGCATTCCTATCAAAAAGTGTGCGCTACTGCCGCTAGAGGTCTCTACGTCCGCTGATATCGCGTCTGATTGCGTGAATCTCTACGAAACATAAACATTGCTCTAACAGACAAAGAGTGGACTTTATTTATCATTTGTCCTTCTATTTATTTGAAACAGTTTTTCACCCTTTCCGCCGAAGATAATTGATATGACTGATATGCTTTTAGATGCCGTAATGCTGGTGTTATTCGGTTTCATGATTCCGATAGCATTTGAGTCGGCAGTTTTGAAACACGATAGTAAACCATTCATACCGGCAGACTTGAAGCATAAGAAGATTACTTCCACCTTTATTCCGCCGTTAACCTGAAAAAGATAGAATTGCAATGCTCATGTGGAACCCTAAAATTTTATCACGCTCCTTTCGTCACCCAATTGCAGCAGCCACCCATCATTTTCATTACTACTCGGAAAGATAGAAGGTATGAATTTTTGAACAGATTCCGAAGTTTTAGCATTTAATAGTCTGATGCATAGCCATAACTGGTAGTTATGACATATTTGGAGCATCCAAGAAATAAGGATAATAACAGCTCATAATGCACAGTTCAGTACGAGTGAGTCTGATGCTGGGACTTTTAAAATCGACTTCTTAATGCCTCGGCATATAGCATCCTGCATAATTACATATGATTTGATCATAGATTGCAAGTGAATATGATCATTAGTGAATTAAATATTCAAAAGAATGATTTAAAACGGCTATCATGCTGCAATTTTCGCCTCTCGGCAGAAACAGCCGTGGTGACGCCTGATGAGTGATTTTTTTGTGACGATGTAATTGCATTCGGTAACAACGACAACTCACTATAGCGACAGATTTCTCTGTTCCCAACAGCTGTCGTTATAAGGGGCTTCCACTGTAATTACAAGAAAATTTTATATTAAACAGTTGAAATTTACTTTCAAAATTTGTCTAATGTCGTCTGCTTTCGTTCCGAGATCAATTATTTTTAAGCTAAGCTTCGCGTGGAGATCCTGAGGATCGTCTGCTCCTGCAACAGTAGTCAAGTAAATACGCACGACGTCGAGTTTATGGAACAGTACTGCTTTAGATAATGTGGAAATTGTCTGACTCATTTCTTCATCATGATAACTCGTGCAATAGCAACAATTGCCCACTCACGAACTTTGTGCGCAGTAGTGGGCACTCCCAAGCGCTCCAAAGGCAACAGAAGGTGAGGAGCTCGGGATGGGGAAAATTGGGGCTTCTTATTGGTTGCAGTTTTTCATAGTCAGACATTCCCGAAAAATGGCCGCATTTTATTTTTCATCACGTCACAAGTATTCAGAAATGCATTTGGATAAATTACGGTAGAAGAAAGAGATGTGGAATGAATGGAAGAATGTAAATGACTAATGATAATAAATTAAATCATGAATTCAGACGTTTGCGACCCTTAAGAAGACAATAGAGAACGAATTGCGGGTTGCGTCACGGCAAGCAATTGAGCGTACTAACCAGGAAAGCGCAATTTTTTCAAACGTACTAACCAAATTCTTTTACCTGTATTTTGTTCGGATGGTACCGGGACCGAGGGAAATCGCCGTACTAAGGAGGAACGTACTAACCAAGTTCCACTGTATTTAGGATAGGGGAGAGACGGCACGAATTATAGGAAAACACAGATAACCCAAACTTTTCCATCAATTTCTGGTAATTCTCAAAATTTACGCAAGTCAAACAATCTATTATTATTCACGCACATTATCCTAGATTACAGTGAGTCCTCGTTTAACGTCACTTACCGTTCCTGAAAAATGTGACGATAAACGAAATGACGTTATTCGAAGAATAATATCCCATAAGAAACAATGTAAAAAGTGAATATCGGCTCCTAGACCTCACAATTCCTATGCAAAAAAAATGTTAGCGTATTCCATCTGGGGCATTTTTTACGGTGGGAATGCCAAACTATTGCATAAATACGAGTTCCTGTCTTCATCGACGACAATAGCAGCAGTCACGTAAATCCTTCTCCATTTTTGTATCTTCCAGCATTTGCTTTTCGACTTCGCTATGGTGGTCGCCCGGGCGAGCGTCGCCTGGGCATCATCATCGCTGAAACATCGTCGCAGTTACAGGAACCAAAATTATTGTGAACTCGGCAAAAAAAGTGACGACAAAAACTCCGAGTTTTACATGGAAAAATTCCTTGAAATCACTTTTTAGATTCCTGAAAACCATTATGTCAAGTAAAACCTTGCGCACCTACGCAAGAATTCATTTTGCAGAAATTTTTGCTAAAACCGTAATCGCAATTAAGAATAAACACACCGTTTTACACTTTGCTTAGACTGACTGTATTACCGCCCACAAAACGAACAACCTGCAACGCCCGCCGCTTCGCCTTTTTTTCGAGCGAAATTGAAAAGACTTGACGTTATTGCGAAGCGTAGGCGCGATAAACGAATGACGGAAAAAGATTTCGTGACGTTATTGCGAAATGACGTTAAACGGGGTGACGTAGAATGAGGACTCACTGTATTATCCTTCCGTTCAGTGTGAGTGTTTTTTCATTTCTCCACGCCACAAGACAGCATAGACCTTGGCACTTACAGTAGCTGTTTGCTTTGACATGCACTACGACAACATTTATCATTCATTCCGACAGAGCAGTGCCGGATTATCCAGAATAATTAAACAAAAAAATGGCAAAAGAAAGCAAAATAAAACCATTATTAGCTGCTTAGGTTAGCAAAACAAAAAACATTGATTTTATAGAATTCACATGCTAAAATAAATTACAGCACAGTCCCGATTATCCGGGCTAATGATGGGGAGAAGCACGAATAATCAACAGTACGATTAGATAAATGTGTTGCAGTCAATGAGGCAATAAAAATTTGGTGGGAAAATATTCATTGATAAAAAGTTATTGCGTAATTCCCATTATTTTTGGGACCCTTGAGGCCTAAAGAACAATGACTGGTGAACAATTGGCGTCATGCCTTTTTTGTCAAAAACCGCTTCGTGGACAGTGCGGTGTGGGCTGGTGCATTGTCGTAGTGTATGAACCAATCACCTGTGCACCAGAGATCCACCCTTTTCTTCCGGATATTTTCCCTTAACCTCTGCAAAATATCTACAATATTCACCAGAAATTGCTACCAGTGGCTCTCTTTAATTTCCTAGACTGAAAAGGTATATGAAAGGAAAACGTTTTGTGACTGCAGATGGGGTAAAACAAAAATCGCCAGAAGGCCAAAAGAACACTGACTTAAGCGAATCAAAGAATTGTTATGAACAGTCGAGGAAACGATTAGATGAATGTGTTGCAGTCGATGAGGATTACTTTGAAGGCGATAAAAATTTGGTGGGAAAGTATTGATTAATAAATATATTATTGCAAAATTCCAGTTATTTTTGGGACCCCTCCCCGTACTACTACGCTTTCTGCCATGGATAAGAATCTGCTAAACTTTTATGGACTTGCGTCCCTTTCCTCAACAAGTAAGGGCATGAGGAAAAGTTTTTATGTGAAACAATAAAGTAGGGAAGAAACATAGCTATCCTGCACAAAATAAATTTTTATGTTCCACAATTTAACCAAAGGCACCAACAAAACTTCCATTTCTTTTCCAAAACTTTGTTCCATTTCTAAAATCAAAATACAGCACACTCCTGATTACTCGGGCTGATGATGGGGAGAGACGGCACGAATAATTGGAAAAACACGGATAACCCAAACTTGCACTTAAATCCCTTGCAATGTTCATAAATTACGTAAAATAAACAATATGTTATTATTTATGCAGTTATTCCGTTATTTTAGAGGGCTTCCCAGACTCAACGAGAGCTTTCTACGCCAGTTCGCTATCTTTTTAGCGGCGATAACATGGTTGTACTCGTATTATTAATGCTCCATGGAAGGCCTGGTTTCAAAAACCATACATCCATGGCTGTGTGATCACAGATGCAGAAAATTGGTAAGCAAGAATGCTTCAAAACCACTGCTCGACGTCGGAAACTACACTTTCAGGCACCACGCCACGTAGTTGCATCTCGTGCAAGTTGCCCGGGTCACAACTGCTGCGGGACGTGTGACCGTGATCATGGAGCGCGGTCGCACACAGCGATGCTTTGAAAACGGTAGCACGGGGGTCCCGTGAATGCAGCCAGCATGCGATTGCTTCCATTTTACGAAGGGGATTCTAGCAGAAATAGTAAGTCTGGTTTATCCTAAGCATTAATGTAGTAATTCCGATGATTCTGCGTTCAACTTTATTTATTTTATAAAGACCGCAGAAAATATTGTGCGAGAGTAAAAATCATGCACGGATGATCTGCAAACAGGATAAACCGACATGGTATCGACGACGACATGGTATCGAAAACCATACATCCATGGCTTTGTGATCACAGATACAGAAAAGTGGATTGCAAGAATGCTTCAAAACCACTGCTCGACATCATAAACTACACTGTCACGCACCACGCCACATAGTCGCGTGTCGCACAAGTTGCCAGGGTTGCAACTGCTGTGCGAGGTGTATCCGTGATCAAGGAGCGAGGCTTGGAGAATGGGAACACGGTGCTCCCGTGAATGCACCTAGCGAGTGATCGCTTACGTTTCACGAAAGGGATTCTAAGGGAAATAATAAGCCCGGTGTATCCTAGCATCAACGCAGTAATTTTGATGATGGTGCGTCCAATTATATTTTTTTATTAAGATCGTGCAAAAAATTGAGCGAGCGTGAAAATCAGGCACGGATAATCTGCAACCCAGATAAACTGCAGCCGGATAATCGTGAGTCATCTGTAATTGCCTAGGGCAATTGAAGAATAGGGTGGTTTCCTTCATCAAAGAAAACGAAAGGCATTGATTGCGATTCGTTACCCACCATTAGTATATTCATAATATACAAATTATTTCGTTTTAGAAATACCGGTTTGGACGAATGGCAATGGTCCATTTTTATCCTCATTTGAAAAAGGCCAGATTGGCGCCCACGCGATACCACTCCACGTGACGTCACAGGGACCTAGTTTCTATACGAATAGATAGGAGTTATACATCGTCTGAGATTACTAATGCATGCATGAGGCGCAGAGCTCAGGGAAACATGCCTTAATAATCACTTATTAAAACTGGCTAAGGTTGGAAAGTTTTCTTCATTTGATAAGGTATTAATAATCCTTATTTAAGCCAAGCGCTACCAGCTAACAAGGTACTCAGCTACCCGCTAGCATCCTGCATCCTATCAGCGCTCAGAGCCTCGATCAAGGTCACCTCACAAGGTGGGAGGGGGAACCAGAAATGCGTCGCACAGACTTTTTCCCATCATTCCTACTTATCCGTCGCATTTTCTCTACTCTACTCAAATATGAAATACTCTTTTATATTTGAGCACAGTTAGTATAACATATAGGGCCGTAAAAATTACATTTGCAAGAATTTTGATCAAGTATTAAATATATCTTTGATACAAAGGGGATTTCTTTTCAAACTCTGATTGCATTGCAAAAACACCATACAAGTCAAGGCCGGTACTGCGCAGATAGGGCAACTGCGTATCCTCCGTATCACATGCTCAAGTCATTTCTGACCGTAACTTGTTATTTTAAGGTTAGTAGCAATCTCATGAACTACACTGCCTCAATTGATTCTCCCGCCGAGTCTGCACTGCGGAGCGACAGCCGGAAAACTCTTCAAATGACTTAAGCATTGAAATGTCTTTATCCTTAACACGTTGCGTATACGGATGGCGACTATTCTCGACATTTTTTTCCCGAACGTTCCGGACGGATGATGAAGATTCTCGTCATTTAGGCACGTCAACCTAAACAATTTAAGAGCGTACCATACGTATTTGTTACTACGTTTTCAGTTGTTATTCGTTATTCATATCATGAATTGATGCATCATAACGCTTGATTCAACGCCTGAGCACAAGCTTCACTTCATAGAATTCTCCACAGAATGTTGCACCAAATGACTTCCAAAGAATTTTGCCCTTTCTTCTAAGATCATCGCCTGCTTGAAAATGCATTCCTCCTTGCCACATCTTCATTTCAGCGTAAAGATGGAAGCCACACAGCACTAGTTCAGCATTGCACGAAGGGTCATCGAAAAAGTTGCATTGAAATTGCTCAAGGAGCAGTTGGGCTGCATTATCGCTGAGATGACAAGCGTTATCACGGATCAAAACGTTCTCTCAATGCTATCATCGTGGTTACAAGACGACGTTAAGCATTGTTGAGGGCGAAAGAGCTTACTCTCTGCCTATTTCATCCCTTTTTACACTTCCACAAGTCAGCACGTCTCTTATTTTGTTTTGAATGGGAATGGATGTAATGCTCCACATCTTCAGCCACAGTGCATTTTTAAAAAATCTTTTTTATCGACTTAACACGTTGTGTACCGGGGTATTTAAATTCCTAGGAACGCCGATTTGGAATTATGTGCCTATTCGGGCGTAATGCCTTTGGTTTAAACATGGTTAAAAAGCTAATGTTTATAGTATAACTTTACCCAATCAAACGTTATGATGCATCAATTCATTATGAATAACGAACAACAACTGAAAATGTACTAACGAATACGTACTGTACGCTTTGAAATTGTTTAGGTTGACGCCCCTAAATGACGAGAATCTTTGTCATCCATTCGGAACGTTCGGGAAAAAAATGATGAGAATTCTCACCATTCATTCGCAACGTGTTAAAGATCAAGACATTTCAATGCTTAAGTCATTCGGCGAGTTTTCTGTCAGTCTCTCCGCAGTGCACACTTAGTGGGAGAATCAATTGAGGCAGTGTAGTTAATGAGATAGCTACTAACCTTAAAATAACAACTTACGGTCAGAAATGACTTGAGCGTGTGATACGGAGGATGCGCAGTTGCCATATCTGCGCAGTACCGGCCTGTGGCGTGTATGATGTTTTTGCAAAGCAATCAGAGTTTGAAAAGAAATCCCCTTTGTATGAACGATATATTTAATACTTGATCAAAATTCTTGCAAATGTAATTTTTACTGCCCTATATGTTATACTTAATGTGCTCAAATATAAAAGAGTATTTTGAACTCAGGCTTTGAAGTATTGTTTGATGTACGGCCGAAGAAAATGAATTGAAATGAAGACATGTCAATGCTGAAGCCATTCGGCGAGTTTTCTGGCTGTCTCTCCGCAGTTCAATCTTGGTGAGAGAATCCATTGAGGCAGTGTAGTTAACGAAATTTCCACTAACCTTAAACTAACAACTTACGATGACAAATGACTTGAGCATGTGGTGCGGAGGATGTGCAGTAGGCCGGCCCTTACTTTTCAGAATTGCGAAAAGTTACTCTGAAAATGTATTTTATTTTGGTTGATATCTACTGAAATTCATGTACAGCGTGAAACTAAAATGATCAATTGGATTGGAAATATTGTCATGGGAATTAAATTCTTTCTAACGTAAGCACATTTCTTCAGAGGCTAGATCTTAACAGTGGGAGTAAAGACTTTGTCGAGGAAGGGGAGGGGGTGGAGGGGAAGTGTCTAGTAATTGGTGCGGGCTGTACTACAGTGGCGCCACGGTGCGAAGTGGCGCCTTGGGGGGTGGATTGCATTATGACAGACGATATCTCTTAAAAGCTTTGAGATAGGTCAAAACAAACAGAAAATCGGCCCTAAAGACCCGGGCCCTTTTACATTTTACATAGAAATAGCACTTTTTCTGCTCCAAAAAACTCAATCGAGGGTCCTCAGTACTTAGGGCTCTTGGGGCACGGGTTGCCGTTATTTTAAAGTAACCAAATTTTAACATGTTAATATAAACCTTATTTGGATCATTTTGAGACTAGGAAAACATTACTTTTCGCAATTCTGAAAAATAAGGGCCGGCCTACAGTGTCTAGTTGCCCTATCTGCTCAGTACCCGCCTGTTGCTTGTACGGTGTTTTTGCTGAACTATTGCCGGTTGAAAAAAAAACCTCCATCGTGTTTCACAAACTTGACTTGCCTCATGTCTTTATGCAGATATGCAGGGCCAACAGGTTCATAAAAATCATGATTAAAAAAAAAAATCATTTTTGTTGATTTTTTTAATTTAAATTGGATTTTATTGATTTAAATGAGATTTTTATGATTCTCCATTCATCAAAAATTCAGTTATTTGCAAAACTAACTATTTGGGCAGCATATTGGAAAATGATCGTTTGCAGAGACAATAAGAGGCAACATACTCTAAGCTTAATACAACATTAAGTCAATCAGGGGAGAGAACTATGGAGATGCCAATGGTATCAAATTAAAAATTACACCAGCATAATATAAAATTGCCATTGGAAGCATCAAATGTGGAATATTATGCGGTTCTAAAGCATATGAAGTTTAGAACAATTCTGTAATTGCAACTTTGTGTGGTACCTACGCTTAGAAGTTAAATCAGAAAACAAATTTTTTTCAACGGATACACTAGTATTCTAACCAAAGCCATTTTTTTAAATTTTCATGTTACATGCATTCCTACGGTATCATTTCTATTTAAGAGCCACCATTGTGCTGACAACTGTTGATTCATTGTATTAATTAAGAAGTACCGTATATCTCCGAATATAGTCCCCCCTTTTTTTCCAAAAATGGCCGCGGAAAAGTAAGGGGGGGGGACTATAATCGAGTGTAATCCAGTTTAGCATACTAAAGGTGACCATCAAGTTATAAATAACGGCATAATGGCTAATGTTCTCGTAGTCTTTCTTTATGAGTATATTTATGAGGATTATAATCGGAGATATTAGTAAATACTGCCACGTTTTACCGGAAATTAAGACAATTTTTACCACAAATGTTGTAAAGATACGATTCTTCCGATTCAAATAGCATATTGAATATGCGTTTTCACGGAATCCATCGGGTAGCCGTTAATTTTTCTTGGAAAAGTATTGTTAGAATAATTCAATCAACACTGATCACTTAATGACGCAAAACAGTAAATAATTAAAATGAAAACTAAACACACACTATCATTACATTAATCGAACACTAGAATTGAATCAATAGTATATTTACCCGTCGCTCATTTAATAGTTACACGATTTAAATAATTGCGAAAAATAAACAGATAAAGTGAACCTTTCGTGACGACTTAGCATTTCATTGCGTCCGTAGCTACTATATCTCCATGTGCCCGTGCGGTTCGTGTTTACAACCACTGCCTTCACCGCCTTCACAGAACAAGAATGCGCAATAGGTGATGCATTTGTTTCTTAAAAGGCGCAATAATCGACAGCTTTAAACCAGAAGCGCCGGCATTACTGCATTTGATCGAAATCCAGCGACTCAGCATCGAAAGTATGATCAATTTATTGAGGATTACATATATTCAATTAGCCAGGGTAAGTAGGATCGATAAATTACGTCACATAACGTTTCGCAATTATTTCCGCGATATTTTCTTTATTAAAAATAATTTTACGTTCAACAGTGAGGTGATGGGTCAAGTAGAAAGATGAGGATCAATTCTGCGGCAGATTAGAGGCCATCAAAGACGGAGTTTCGATGCCAATTTAAAAATAGCAGTTGCAGAATACGCCGTAAATCATAGTATTCATAGCGCTTGCAAAGCGCTAATACATCGCGGAAGCCATTTCGGGGCTCTATGCGGCAGATTCGAAGAATTAGAGGAAAATATTGTCGAATTTGTGCGCAAATGCAGAGCAGAAGCTCTTTGTGTAACTTATGCAATGATTCGCGACGAGGCATTGAAAATTGATATCGTATTTTTTTCAGTTTTAATGTTTGTTGGAAAAAGTTTATTTCTTAATTTTATTACTTTGATATTTGTAAGTCCTTTAGTTTAATTATTTTGCTTAGCAGGCATTTGATGGCAATATTTTTATAATATTTATAATTTAGTTAACACAATTTTATTTAGATTTCCTAAATTCTTCTGGTCACTTGAATTTGTGATGACTTGATGGGTGTGTTACACTGGATCTAAGGAAGTTTCAGGGCCAAATGCAATACTGTTTATGGGCTTTAAGTTAAAGCTTATATATTGACATTGTCTGTAGTCATTTGGAAATCAAAAATATTAATAATTTGAAAATGTTTAAAAAATACAATAGCCTTGGATACTTAAAAAATTTTCTCATTTCTTCATTATATCTGGTTAAGGAACTATAAATTACTGATACATGCAATGGATCACAACATGTTTTAGGTATAGTTATTTTGTTGTGATGGAAAATATGTGAACAGATTTGTTCTTAATCTTCACAGAAAATAATAGTTTTTATCGACTCTAGAATCTTAACTTGCTAACCACAGAAAAATTGCCTTCCTTTGCATTTTAAAATTTTTCCCTAAACTGAGGTCTCAAAATTGGGGGGGGGACTATATTCAGAGGGGGACTATATTCGGATTTATCTCGTCTCCTTAACAGAATGATAATAAATAATTTAGATCGTTAATTAAGCGTGGGGCTAGTGGAAATGATTTTTTTTTCAGCAATACGGTTTGAGACGTATTTTTGCCGTCGTAGGTTACCGGGCGATTGCCTTCCAGGTAGAGTGTCTACGCTAAAAACTTCAAGGTCATCGGTATTCACGGGGAAGAAATGGAGCGGTGACTGAGTTGCGCATGAATAGCATCAACACATAAAAGGGTCCGCTATAGAGTCTTAAACACAATGGCTTCGTTCCCTCCCCGCAGTCATAGCCCTTCTGCGTCTCAGGAATACAGTTCAGCAGAAGAAGGTGATTTAGATAGAGCCATACAGGGTAAAAACCAAGAGAATATGGCAAAAAATAGGAATGCGTGTAGAAAAATCAAGAATTTATCAAGAAAAACCATTAACCTAGAAGAGGACTTGAGAGAGGTCAATTGCTTTGAAAATGGAGAGCGTCAAAGCGATATTGCGCGGAAGGTTAAACTCACGATGCCTTATTCTGAATAAAGACGAAGCTAAAATATCAGCGACCTCAGCCGCACCAACTTCAACCAAGCGGTCTACACATGCGGAAAGTTCATGGTGAATCAGTACAAAAAGACGAGAGTGGTAATCGCTCCGAGACATTAAGTGAAAGCTCCGGTTGGTTCCAGAATTTAAACGGCAAGCAGGTATTTTCAGTGCGGCGATATCAGGTGAATCTGCAAGTGTTGATAGCGCAGCCACCACAACATTTTCTGATGAACTCCAAGCTGTTATTGAAAGTGGCTCCTTTCCCCCTCAACTAGTTTTTAGTGTTGATGAGACGATATTCTTTTGGAAAAGAATGCATTCTCGTTCATTCATTTTCAGGGAAGGAAAACCTGGGTCAGGTTTCAAGGCATTTAAAGACTGTTTCACGTAGCTGCTAATGACTCGGAGGACTTCAAATTAAAATGATTTATCATTCATAAACTCCGCTAGCTATGAAATGGCATTTAAAGTATCATTTTCCTGTCATTTCGATGAGCGACAAAAGGGCCTGGGTGACACAATAGTTGTTTTTAGACTAGTTTGAAAAATCATCAACTGCCGGCAACGCATTATGATCCCCTGAGATAGCAGATGTTAGCCCACCCGCACGACAGGACGGAATTTCGAAAGCACATAAGAATTTTTTTTAACGTGAATAAAAGTCTTGGAATGCGTGAATACTATCTTTAAAGATGTTTTAAACTATAAATATTTATAGAAATAATGTTTTCTAAGGCTTTTTATGGGAATATAGATGTTTTAGAGGAAATTCAATACCAAAGACCTATGCTACCAGGAACGCATCCCTATCTTCCCTATGTTAAAACGCTCTCGTATAACGCAAATTCGTATAGCGCAAAGACCCCAAGGAACGCATCCCTTGCGCTATACGAGACATGGGTGTATAGATCACATTATGATTTAAATCACCTGATTTTTAAAAATAAGAATCAAGTGATTTAAATCGTGATTTAAATCATTATTTAAATCAAAGTGATTTAAATCAATCAACCCTGAGGGCCAATAAAATTTTATTCGAGTGATTATCGATGATTCACCTGAGTGGCTTGCGGCACCCACAGCCAGTTGCCGCAAAAGGCAGAGATTTCTGGCACGACACACAGCATGCTCTCCTGGCATCGGTACATGGTCTCGGCTTCCACGTCGTCAAACCACACCTTCAGATTGGGGCTGAAGTTCTCGCCCGTGAGCTCCAGCATTGCTATGTCCCCACCGCCGTTCAGCTGCAAGAGAAGAAATCTATATACAGTCAAACCTCTTTACATCATAATGGAGGGGACCAAAATTTGGACAATTTGATGCATGGAGGTTCACTATATACAGTAAAACTTTGATTTTGCGCAGTTGGAGGGACCGAAATATGGGTACTGAGTAAAAATCAAGAGCTGGTATTGAGGAGGAGTATAGTTTTCAGGATAACACTTGCTCATTATTTTTAGAACGCTTAGTCATACACTTTTGAATAGTTCTCATTTGAGCCAGAACCAGATCCAGAAAAAGTCTCATATGTGAGGCTTTACGGTAAAAGAGCATGAAATCCTTTTCAATCGCATCAGTTATATGTTTCCTGGATTCAATTACTCATTTGGAGGTAATGAAATGAAGCCTAATAATCTTATTTACTCACAAGCGACACCACAGATGATGTGTTACCTTAAGAGAAACAACGTTGCATTCCTGAACAATGTTTCCCATGGTTGAACAACATGGTTGAATTGCTAGCATTTCTGGCACTAAGATTACTGCTGTTACCCAAGAGAAATTTCGTAATGGTGATACTAAATGCTCGCAGAGAAGCTAATTTTTGAAAATATTCTCATGAAAAGCAGTTTTCAGGGAATTCGTTTAACCACCTGCCGACAAACAAAGATTGGAGATTGAAGAAATGAGATACCTGAGGATAGTCATACAAATTAACCCCATCAGCAGGGAGCAAAATTTCGCTAATACATCACAAAGGCTTTACACCCTGTGGGCCTGGGTTCAAGTCTTGGCAGTAGCAGGAACTTATCAGAGATGGCCCTATCCCAACTTGAGTGTAATGTGGAGGGCACTTACAGTGCACCACTCTGTCCAGCAGATGGGACGTTAAGTCCTGGTCCCTTAGGAGCCTATCATTACAGCCTGGCTAATGCCAACATAGGGTTCCTATCCCCCCTACCTTTACTTCATGGCGCTAATGACCACAGCTTTCGGTTACCTCCCTCCAAGTAGCACACCATAGATAATACGGAGCACATAGGACCCGGGATATTCGTAAATTCAGATTTTCCCGGTGTTAAGATCACTTTTTTTAAGGGTGTCGCTTGCCGTCTCGTGTGAGCTCGGTATTGCTCTCGGGGTAATTCTTCAACATACGAGCAAGATGCGTTCCAATACGGACTTAATCAACTAGCATAGGTTTATCAACTTACGAACAAAGTCTTAAGACTAAGTTTAGTTTGACATAGTTTGACATAATTTTGAATAAATTGCAGAATTTTCAGGTCAATGGTTCAAAATGGTGAGTTTTACGGCTTTCTGAGGGATATTTTATTAAACCTTACACCATTACATTACAAATATCAATCCATTTAAGTAAAACGGGTTAAACTTAAAGATTTCTCTGAGCTCTGGGAGGGGGGGGGGGGGGTTTATCCCCCCTTGCTGTGCCAAAGATGGCGTAAACCATGACTTATGTACAGAAGATTTTATGATTGAGCTCTGAAAATATATAAACTTTGGGTGATATTCATTATGCCAACTGTTTTCTACTTTTGAAGTGAAGATTGATTTCACCATACGATGAATTACTTTGAATTGTCAACTGAATTACTTTGCAGTTCTGGGACAATATTTTGCAAAACATATTGAAAACTTAGCGATCTTGGATCTTCACAAACGTCGGCAGTAGTTTTTCAGCCATCTACAATTTGCATCGGTTCTGGTTACAAGCTTTCCTCTTGTCAACGGCACCCTCCAAAAATTCGTGCACTTTTTCACGAGGTAATTTTCACTTAATCGTGTTGTAAATTGTGATATGTACCCTATTTAGAAATGATTACTAGGTTTATTTCTAAACTCCTGAACTCTATATCTTTTATCCTGTTGCATATCAGCAGTGAACAACCAAGAACTCACACAACAATAATGTACATAGATACAATACATAGATACTAAACATAAATATTAAACATAAACTTTTGACTGTCGCCACAACAACTACAGTAGTTAAAATATTGGCTGTTACCTAAATTTATACATTCCAACACCCAAAAATTGAATAAATTTAATTTCATTTCAATATTAAATCAGTAAAATATAAAAAAAGATAGCAATCGACCTATGTATAATTATTGTTATAATAAGATGAGAATGTTTGAAAGATCTCGCTCACGTGTAGGCTATGTACGATGGGCACAGGGGTGATGGTGGTCCCAATTGGCCCCATTCCCTCGTAGAACTGGTACTCGGCCTTGTCTGTGCTGATGATCGTCCACGACGCACCGTCGTTTATCATCTCGCGGTTCGGATCCTTGGGGCAAGGCGTCGCCTGAAAAGCAAGCAAACCAGCAAGGCATGATACAGTAAAACCTCTTTGCATCATAATGGAGGGGACCAAAATTTGGGCAATTTGATGTATTGAGGTTCACTATAGAGAGGTTTTAATGATAGGCACCATTTTTTCATATCCTTCGGATTTGAAAGGCACTACTATCTTTAAAACCATTATATTTATATGTTTAAACCCACATGTATTTATTATTTAATAATTACAGAGCGCGAGTGCTATCGCATGATTTTTACCATGATTCGAGAGAAAACGATGTGATCTCTCTCAATTCAACAGTCACTTAAAATGCTTTAATTTCTCACTTAGGATAGTTGGATACCTTTTTTCTTATTTACTGTTAGGTATGCTCTCATATGGAACAAAATGGCCATAACTAATGATTAACGTGAAAATTACAGCATAATAAGGTATATAAGAAAAAAAAAGGGTGAAACATTTATCGCTGAAAATATCATTCCATGCACGTAATCACGGCTGCATTAATGGTCTCTTGTTGTCTCGGTACAATTTGCGGAGGTAGTTAGGCTGTCTCGGGGGTATCTCCTTGGTATGATAAGTGGAGGTTTTATGATATAAAGAGGTTCACTACAAAGAGGTTTTCCTATAAATTTACATGTAAATCAGACGGGACTGTAAGGGTGGTATGATGTATGGAGGTTTATGATGTACAGAGGTTCACTACATAGAGGTTTTACTGTCCTGTGGAAAAAATTAGCAATACCCTTCAATTCAGTGTGCAATAATGCACATCAGTACATGGAACCCACTCATCCGCAACATTTCGTCACCTTCCCCCTCCAGTCCTCACTCTTCACCCCCTCTGCCCACCCGAAATAAAAAAAGGCAGGAAAAACCAAATCCCAGCATCACTCCCTTGAAGAAGTGACCAGCTGTGGGTCACGAAACGTCAGGGCAATCTCCACTACGTCATGCAGAATACACCTTTATGTCTCTTTCTCTTTTAATCACAATGAGCAGCAAAAGCTTCAACCTACAAACACGATATCTTCGTTTAACTTTATCGGTGACAAGGACATGCTTGCCATAGTATGGGAGGAATTTGAGTATCAACATGGTATTGGTCGTATCACCGATGGAGGACATATTGAACATCTGTAATATAAATTTGAGAGGCTTGTAAATGTGAGTGTGAAGATTCATATTCGTAAATCTTGAAGATTAATAAATAAATGCATTCAAAATATGCATATATTGTACACAAAATGAGTACCCAATTACCTTTATGTGTACAGTGCATCAAATGATTTCAAAAATACAGTAGATTTCGGTTAATTGGGACATATCAGGACTTGTGCACTTTGCCCCAATTAGGCGAACTATCCTGTATATGGGTATAAACAAACATTGAAATGGTAGAAAGAAGACTGAAGAATGTTTATAATGCAACAAAAGTTTATTTAACTTCGATTTGATTAATAAATCAGCGAGTTTAGTTAATTTATTGTGGTTTTTAAGAATTACTTCAATTTAGTTAAAAATATTTTTAACAGCCTCGGGTGACATTGTTGAATGTCTTTTACTAAGTCCTTTTAAAGAAAAGTCCTATCCTCTCGCAGATACTATAACAAGAGCTTTCAAAATAGGGCAAGAATAGGTACATTAGTGAAAAATAAAGAGTATATCAAAAGAGGAAAATATAAAAAAACAGTATTCAGAAAACAAAAAATTTTAATTTCGTCACGAGTAAAGAGTCTATGTCGCCGACTCATGGCCCAATAAAGCGGCATGCTGTCCCAATTAAGCGAAGAATACTCTGGGATATTCCTCTATTGGGTTAACTGTTCTTCAAGATCTGCCCCAAGTAACCAGTGGACCTATTAAACGGAATCTGCTGCATTACATACACAAAACATGACATGCATGTTCTACTAGAGAATTTCGGGCACTGTTCAAATATGGTATCACTTTACTCAACCAGATCAAACCCCCGGAATACATGCTCCACAATATACACAGGGGACACGCGAGTTGCATATACTCTAGGATACAGGAACTATTGATGGTCGGAGGCCGTTATACACACCGCACGAAATTTTGCAGGTTAGAATTGCATTGATTTCTCACTAACGCCGTTTTACATGGAGCATGTCATTGCGTCGGTTGGCACTGAAAAGATATTAAAATTGCAAGAAAGCGAGCTCTGAATTTGAGCAGGGACTGCTATGCCGTCGTGCATCCAAGCATTATCGCATGCATACTAACAATTCACCGCTACACACGATGCAATTTTGATTGTGCCTTCGAACATACGGCAGATTGCACAATGATGTACCCCATGTAAAACTAGCCTTCACAGCAGGAAATTTGCCTGAATGGAATTATTATGGGCTATTTTGCCGTCATACGTCATGTCAAGGTGACACAGTCATTAGCACTGATGAGGTCTCCCGCATAGGAGGTGAAATGCTGATTTTAACCCTGTCGCGCCGAATGCCACACCTGTGCGGCAAGGATTTTCTTCCATAAACAACGAATGCCACACCTGTGCGGCGTGCCAGTGACAAAGAATGCCGCGCCGGTGCGGCACAGGTCGAAAAAAGTGACCGTGGTGGGCACAATAGACCCACGGAAGCGGTCGCCCCCCGTGATCCGCCTTAGAGCGAGCCCAGTCCCATCTTCGGCCACTCAGATCGACCCTTTCCTATCCTCTCCACGCGGTCAACTACTGTTACTTGCAGTGTGTTTTCCAAGAAAAATATTTGTTCCTCACTTTAGAAATCCAATGCTAGAAATGAATTCATCTTTTTTTGCTGACCACATGGAAATTTCAGACAAAATTCTAACATTAATATCAACGGAGTTATAAAATAACTAGTAAATATACTAAATCCATCTATATCAACGTTTGAACTTCGTTTAAAATTTCTGCACGCTCAGAAAAAAACACAAAATTCATTTTGAATGTAAAAAAATCGATGAATCTCAGCAGTCCAGCAACATCTTGTCCGGTAGTGTCCGCAAATATCCACAGGGAAGAATGATGCCTCGGTAGCTTAACTGGCTAAAGCACTCGACCGGAAATCGGGGGATCCGGGTTCGAATCCCCGTCAAGGGGAATGATTTTTTCTCTGTGGATCTTTCGCACGATCGTGCATTGCAGGTGACTCCGTAAAAAGTTATCACAGCGGCTAGTCCCGGTATACTTTAAACCTTATAGTGCTATCCTTCTGCCCGGGGGTACAGTCGAAAAATGCGGAGGGTATTTTAATAAAATGTAGCAAACAGGAAAAATAAACATTATATAGTTAATTTTTCAGATATTTTTAAGCATTTTTTTTAATTAATGAGATTAAATTGGGCAATAATAATTACAACATTTTTATACATTTACTGTTATATAAGTTTTTTAATTTCAATGTCCTCAAATGTAACAACAATAACGTAAAAGCCGATATATCGGCGTGCCGCACTAACAGTGTTAAGGTCAATGTGTCATCATGGCACGCTGACCAATAATAGGGTAGTTTCCTTCATCAAAGAAAACAAAAGGCATTGATTGCGATTCGTTACCCAGCATTAGTGTATTCATAATATACAAATTGTTTGGTTTTAGAATCCCAGTTCAGATGAATAGCAATGGTCAATATTTATCCTCATTTTAAAAAGGCCAGATTGGCGCCCATGCGATGCCACTCCACGTGACGTCACAGGGACCTAGTTTCTATACGAGTAGTCAGGAGTTTCACATCGTCTGAGATTACCAATGCGTGCATGAGGCACAGAGCTCAGGGAAACATCTCTTAATAATCACCTATTAAAACTGGCTACGGTCGGAAAGTTTTCTTCGTTTGATAAGGTCTTAATAATCCTTAATTAAGCTAATCGCTACCAGCTAGCATGGTGCTCTGCTACCTGCTAGCATCCTGCGTCGTATCAGCGCTCAGAGCCTTGCCCCAAGGTCACCTCACTTGTGGCAGCGGGAACGAGAACGACGTCACACGGGAGTTTTCCCGGCATCCAGAGTTACCCGTTGCGCTTGTAAATTTTCACTTTTCATTCAATCGCGAAAAATAGATATCGTCATTTAAAAATCTATAAGTGCAATATACGTACTGCGGGAGTAATGATCTTTTGATTTAGGCAATAAAAAAACAACAGGAAACCACCCTATTTCGTGTCCCATGTAAAACGGCCTCAACATTTGCTCTTTCCTAACTCGATCCGTCCACTGTGAAATATTTCTAAACCTGCCGCGTGAACGGCGGTGAAATATACAAGAATTGCCATGAGAAAAAATTCCCCTGGACCGGGAATCGAACCACGGACCTTTGGCTTTCCGGGCCACTGCGCAGACCACTACGCTATCCAGGTTCTTTAATTCTCATGGCAATTATACCGAGGCTCATGGTACTAGGTGTTAGGCCCTCGCGGTCCATCAAGGATGGCAACGCGAGGGAGAAAGGACTTCCAAGAAGCCACAACCGGTTGAGAGCCTCAAACCTGCGCTAAAGCCGCGCAAAGCGGTATACGATAATCCGCAACGGATATCCCTGATGGATAATCCGCAACATGAATGTAACGCAGATGGATAATCGGGAGTCCGCTGTATAACTGACAAGGTGTGACCACGTGCCTCGAGGAAAAAATTGAGCGAGAGTGAAAATCACGCAAGGATAATACGCATCCAGCATAAACTGCAGCCGGATTATCGGGAGCCAGCTGCATTTACATTTTTGATCGTAGGCTAAAATTAAGCACCAAAAATTCATAAAACTGAAAAAGAGGCATACATTTGCAAACAAAGATTTTTGTTTTTTGCTTGAATTTTATTTTTTAAAGGTCATTACACTTTTTTTAGATAGCCGTCTCAAACCGGCCGAATTTTGAGATGCAAGTAGGAAGTAAGCCATTGATATGCATAGCAAGATAGACATCATTTAAGTGTTCAACTGCACTAATAATGGTGCTTTAAACTTTAAGGGTGTACCATTGACAAGGGGAGACCACGAACCTTGCTCCTCCTTTTTCAATGCCGTATTTTTTATGGCCTTCGGAATGGTGAACACATCCCTGAACTAGTAGTGGTTCCGTTGAATGGGCCTTAGTTTGGCTATAATTAATTAATTTTCACGCGGTACTTTTGCCGTATATAATTTCAAAATATCGCTCCTTTATACAGATGGGTTCGATGGGATAGTGGTAACATATACAACTCTCACCCAGGAGGCCAGGATTCGGGGCTTCTTCATGGCAATATATTTTCTTGTCCTCATTTCCAGTTAAGAGAAAAAAGTCACTGTTATAGCCCCCCGTTAATCTTTCGGTATGTTTTTGAGAAGAGTAGCAAGTGGAGCCTTCACTTTCCGCGTTGGAAATGACACTGCTTAAATACCTAAACGCCATTATGATGATAAAAAAAAGTCTCATGTCTATGTTCGTCGCAATAAGTAATTAATGAAAAAGTTGAAGCCGTATGAGAACAATGAAGACAACAAAATATATAGCCATGACAAAGCCCCGAACCCTGGTCCCCTGGCAGGTAGCCATAATCGCTACCACTACCCCACCTGACCCGTATGCTGAGTAGTGCGATATGATGGAACTATACGTGGCTTGTGAAAAGTACTCCTTGAAAATTAATGAAGTACAGCCAATCTAATGCCCATTCAACAGAACCGCTACTAGTTCAGGGATGTGTTCACCATTCCGAAGGCCATAAAAAATACGGCATTGAAGAAGGCGGAGCAAGGTACGTGGTCTCCCCTTGTTAGATAAGTTGCCTTTGAGCATGCGATATGTTTGCGAATTTGACCCTAGTGAGCGGTGAATTATGAATGGATCGTATACGCATGTATATACCTGGAACTGGATGATCCTTTCCTGGGAGAGGCAGAGGTACATTCTCTCCATGTCCTTGAGGTAGAAGGCACACTTGTGCAGCTGCGAGACGGGATCGTCCGCATCCAACAGCGCCATCTGCTTGTCCACTTTGCGGATCACTAGCCGAGGGAGAGCCATTCCCGTCACGCTGCAGACCAACTTGATTGTGCTCCCGTAGTGGATGTACCCGTCGCGCACAGCAAACTCCTCCGACTCGGACTCATTGTCGTCAACTAGACAAAGAGAAATACAACACTAAGGCCCGTATTTTTAGTGGGGCCAACCGACCCTAGATACGTCATCTGCCCCAGTAGCGCATCGAGGGGGGCTTTTCTGGGATAAATCCCCCCCAGAGCTCAGAGAAAGTTTTAAGTTTGATCTATTCTACTTATTGGATTAATATTACTTATAGACAAGTGTAAGAATAAATAAAATATCCCTCAGAAAGCCGTAAAACTCACCATTTTGAACCATTTATCCTGAACTTTTTCTGGGGAAGGGCCCCTTAATCTCTTGCTTACCCAGGTGGGTATTCCATACCCCCAGGACTCCCAATATTAGTTGCAACTAACCCCCCCCCCCCTTGTCTTAATTCCTGGCTGACCCCTGATCGGCCCCTACATAAAACGATCTCCCCCTACATACGCCACACCAAGCCCTACAAATGGCCGTTTTTGGAACTAAACGGGCCCTACTTGATGCAGGGTACCCTAACCAGCCCCACACCCTACAAAAACATGGTGGCCAAATATCGTCTGCTGATCACTTCCATTAAAGAATCTATGTTACAATGGATATTAACCCTTAACCGGTGACGTGCGGTCTGAGAGACTGCTGCATTTCTAAAATTATGAATATTTTCAAAATTAATATTTCAAAATATCCATAATTCTCGTTTGCTTCATATTTTTGCATGACAAGGACATTCCACTCTTAAAATTTAACGTTCCTTTTATTAATTTCTGTAAATTGGCAATTGAACTTGATTAGCGGTCTGTGAGACCGCACGTCACTTACTAAGAATGCATCAAGAAAAGGAATAAGCGGGATAAATTTCATGGCTACTTACTACTTGGCCTTCCTACTTTAACATTTAAGGCCTTTTTTGAATCTGGCGAAATATTGATAGATAAATATAATAATTGTAACTCAAGTGTTTTTGGCATCAGTTTTTTGATCCTGCTTCAAATCACAATTTCTTATGACAAATTGGTTCGTATTGGGAGTGTAAAAATTATAATATAAGTTTTAAAATAGTTAAGCATTCAAAGAAAAATTAAACAAAACAATAAAAATGGCGTAGCAATATTTTATGAATTTTTGATTTATTGCGGTCTCCCAGACCGCACGTCACTGGTAGTGTAACAAGAATTGCACGTCACTGGTTGAGGGTTAAGGGAGATGAGCTCACTCAAACCATTTTAAAACCGACCCTGGATACGTCATCAGCCCCAGTGGTGCATCGAGGGGGGGTTTTGGGGGATAAATCCCCCCCACAGCTTACAAGGAGACATCGCCAAAGTGATGTTCGGGATCTGGATACGGACGTTATTTTCTGAAACCCTCAGCAAAAGCATATTACATATTATTACGGAGGCTTCCGTGGTGAGTTTTGGTGATTGTTTTCCGGGTTCATTCCGCGTTGACTCATATTTTGTGGACGACAGTTTCGGGCACGTTCCAGCTCCGTTTTTTATCATTTGGACCCGAAGACGGGAGCTGGAATGGGCCCGACACTGTCGTCCATAAAATATGAGTCAACACGGAATGAACCCGGAAAACAATCACCATATTACATATTATACATATTGAAGCCCTGATGATAGTTTAAAATAAACACAAACGTTGGCTAAAACTTTTTTGCATAACATATATTGACCTACACTCCAAGAAATATTTTACCATGAATTAAACAAGGTCTAGATAAGAAGGAAAAAAATTAATTATCTAATCAACCAAGGAGGAAAGTTATTCATCACTTTCACATCACCGTCATCTCATACTACAATATATAATTACAAGGAGAAGAATCTGAAGAAGTACCTGTATAACACCATCAAACATTAACCCAATTTTTGGACTTTGAGAGTGGAAAATTTAAGAAGAAATACAAGAGAAACCTTAGAACATATTGAAGCCCTGATGATAGTTTAAAATATTCACAATCGTTGGCTAAAACGTTTTTGCATCACATACATTGACCTACACTCCAAGAACTACTCTAACATGATTTGAAAAAGGTCAAGATAAGTAAAAAAAATAATTATCTAATCAACCAAGGAGGAAAGTTATTCATCACTTTCACATCACCGTCATCTCCTGCTACAATATATATAAGGAGATATACAAGGAGAAGAATTCCCTCCGTCTTCCTCCCATATCAAGAGTAGGGATCACTGCAGGCCACTTTTTAAAAAGTTAGGAATCTTTCCACTGCCATGTTTATATATACTCCAACTTGTTGTATTTGTAAAAAACACAATCATATTTTCTGTAAGAACTGCGATATACACAGTTACAACACAAGGTGTAAAACAAATATTCATACACCTTGAGGGCCCATATAAAGTGGCACTGAAATGCTACAATAAACTACCCGAAAAAATAAAATCAATAGAGAAATGGGAAAAATTTAAAAAAAGAGTCAATTCATTATTGATAAACGAGTGTCATTAAGATATAAATGAATTCCTAGGAAACTGATTACTGTAAGATAAATTCATATGTGCTAGACGGGTTTCTGATGTATAATATTGTTCTATGTTGCGATATATGTATGTGTATTGTAACAAATGATTTAAGATTTATATTTGACTTGTCTTATAGTTGTAACAAACCAGTCTCAGGACCAATAAAATTTATTATTATTATTATTATTATTAATATTAATATCATATCAAACGTGCAATACGCAAGCATACAATGGGAAATCATCAGATCTTATTTCAAATTTATTACCGACCACAAAAGATTTAACTCTATGAATGTACTCACGCAAATGTATGGTGAAGGCTCCCCATTGCGTGGAGCTTGCGTGGAAGTTCCCATTCTCCACGTGCAGATATCTCGTGCTCACCGTTTGCGAGCGCAGACGGTTGAATAAGGCCACTTTGGTTCCGCTTGCAATGCACACTGGGAAACGAGATGAAGCAAAAGTGAGAGACCGAGGCTTGCACTAGCACACACTTGTCAATTAAAAATTCCACTTTGAGATTTCTTACTTCCCAAGCAGAAATGCATCGTTAAATATATCCAAGGTGCCAATAAGTCATGAATATAATCTTATGGAGGTGAATATTTCTCATGCAGTCAAAATAGGGTAGTTTCCTTCATCAAAGTAAACGAAAGGCATTTGTTGCAATTCCTTACTCAACATTAGTGAATTCATAATATACAAATTATTTGATTTAAGAAATCCCAGTTTAGACGAATGTTAATGGTCAATTTTAACTTTATTTGAAACAGGCCAGATTGGCACCCATGTGATGCCACTCCACGTGACGTCACAGGGACCTAGTTTCTATACGAGTAGATAGGAGTTTTACATCATCTGAGATTACCAATGCATGCATGAGGCACAAAGCTCTGGGAAACATCCCTTAATAATCACCTATTAAAATTGCCTATGCTCGGAAGGTTTCCTTCGTTTGATAGGGTATTAATAATCTTTATTTAAGCCAAGCCCTATCAGCTAGCAGGGTACCCTGCTACCTGCTAGCAGGGTACTCTGCTACCTGCTAGCAGCTCGCATTGTAGCAGCGCTCACAGCCTCACACCAAGGTGACCTCACACAGCGGTAGCTGAAACCAGAATGATGTCACACATGCTTTTCCCAGCATTCATACTTAGTCGTCATGTTTTCACATGATTGAAAATGTTCAAATTTCATTTAATCGCAATAAAGAGATACACTGTCATTTAAAAATCTAACATCGTGAAATACGTACTCCAGGAGTAATACAGTCGGATCCGGATTTAACGTCTTCGCATTTAACGTTTTTCCGCATTTAGCGTTTATTTTTTTGGGTCCCGATTCATTCCCTATTAGGACATTGTAAAAATTATCCGTATTTAGTGTTTCCGCATTTTGCGTTTTTCCGCATTTATGGTCGTAAAAATTTGTCCCGCTCAAGATTTTTTTGCTCGATTTAACATTTTTTCATGACGGTTCATCCAAATCTTCGAATTTATGCTCATCAACAAGAACAGTGTCATGAAAGTTTACCTGGAGTCGATAGAATCTACCGGGAAACGCTTCTTCAACTGCTTTCTTCCGCGAGCGCAGCGCTGCGACCTTCAACTCGCAAGCTGGGTGATTTGTCTTCTCGTAATGTTTCGCTCCCCTTCTGATCCAAACACCAGGCACTTTTTGTATCAGATCCGATCTAATGGAGCAAAGTCATCCCTTAATAACCTCGAACTACCTTATCCTTCACTTCTTGAACTTGACTTCGATGATACGTGGCGACTGATCACACGAGTTTTTCTCCGAGGGCCGCTACAATGGCGGTTTTCTCGTAATGTTTTCAATTGATGGCTCGTAATGTCAATGACGGTTTTCTCTTAATGTTTTCACTTGATGGCTTATGCCCCTTTCAATTCTACTCTCTACGGGCAGTCCATTTTTAGCCCAATATTTTTACAGTCATCTACTTTCTCTTTTCAAAAGAGGAGACACAATATCATTTGCGCAGTTCACCAGGTGATTCTTTCTATAGATTTCTGTTTCCACGGAGGAACAGAGAAAGAACCGAGGAAGCGTTTCCCCTGTCATGACCGTGAGTGAGAGCATTCTTTCCCTGCGGAACAACATTATTTTACATCGTAATTTAGGTATCCCGGAGCCAATTTGCTGACATGCGGCTGGTTGATATCGATGTCGATTCAAAAATATCTATCTGGTGCTAATTAATGTCAAAAGAGAATGACAATCGGAGTTTTGACGAACTATCACGGTCCATGACTCAAAATAAATCGCTCATACTGGAAAAAATATCACCGCATACTCACGGTAGAATAGATGAGCGCGGAAAAATACGAAAATCCGGCAGGTATCCATTGGTGGTTGACTTCGACATCATAACCCTGACGAAATTGCCAAACTCCAGAGGCACTGACAATTTTTCTGATGAAATCCAGTTTTGTTGAAGATTATACCTTTTCACTTAACTTTAAGTTTAGCTA
The DNA here is from genome assembly GCF_921293095.1 of Ischnura elegans. Taxonomy (NCBI): domain Eukaryota; kingdom Metazoa; phylum Arthropoda; class Insecta; order Odonata; family Coenagrionidae; genus Ischnura; species Ischnura elegans. Next base: position 6,551,833 of record NW_025791659.1, on the reverse strand, counting down.
ATCGTTAATCAAGGTCCAACCAAATTTCATTAAAAGCTGCCGAGAAACAAGGTGAGTCGGAGTCAAGGTGATCAGCGCGCCGCGTAAACAACTTCTCCCGGTTCCATTCGACCTGCATGAGGCCGCGGATATATGACAACGAATCTGGTGCCATCATCGAGTTGAATCACCATCAACTTGTACGCACACTAGAAATAAGATTCTCCTTTTTTGGATGACCTCGAAATCCAAAATGTGCGCACGGGAGGCTTTTTAAAGGCTCATAAATCCCTCGTTTCGCCAAGGCAACAGAAAACTTTAAGTTGGTATAATTCCAGAAAACCTCCCTTTTACTAGATATTCGGTAGTTTAGATTTCGGGATTAGCGATCTTCTGCTGTCCCTTTATTTCACTCATCTTTATAGATGCAATGACGATTTTTCGAGGACTTACATACACCTTTTCTTATTATATTAGAAATACTATAGTCACCTACATGTCGCTTTTCCAGAAAAAATTTAAAATTTCATCGAGACCACTGAAATGTTCGTAAAAATGGAATCACTAATTTCCATAATAATATTCCGTGTGGAAATGCTTTTCAGTTGATGCATATTAAAATTTTCATAAAATATTTCTTTAAAACAACTGTCATCCTCTCATTACTTATTTTTACTACCCATTTTTTTTAGCTGATTCCTGAAAAGTATTATCCAACTTTCATAGGGCTGAAAACACTTAATCAATGAATTTTTTGCTGCATGCAACACCTTTTAGTTACGTAAAATAATATTTTTTTATTCATAAAAAGCCATTTCAATCATTACAGACCCTAAAACCTTAAAAAAAAAGGCAGGTCCTCATTTAGTGTTTTTCCGCATTTAGTGTTTTAAAGTTTGTCCCCCCTGAAAAACCTTAAATCAGGATTCTACTGTAATATGTCGATTTAGGCAATAAAAAAATTATAGCAAACCACCTTATTACTGATTACTACAGGACTAATGGTCAAGTTAAATCCTGAATCTAACATCACGAGATGATAAAAATTTATCTACACATGCTTTGAGTAGGTGCAATAGACAAACTTTAAATATATTGGAAGTAGTTACTTTTGACAATGCCATTATCTTACTACAGCGAGATTCCCTGGTTTTCTTCAAACCTAGCAAAGATCTAAAGTATTCTATCATACGTCATAGAGAGCAACTTACAATCTGCATTCTTGAGCGACTGCTTTTTCTTCGAAGGCTTTGATATCACCTTGATCCGTTTGCTGTAGAAGATGCCAATGTCATGTCCGTTGCCATAGAACATCTTGACAGACAGCATGAAATGCTTTCTCTTATCTGAGTCGGATATGTAGAGCGTCTTGGCAGCACAGTATTGCTGGAAAGAAACAAAAATCCAATGCATCAGAATTATATTTTCAAATAGATAACTTGTTAGCCTATGTGTGGTTATTTTTATTTATAACGAGCGTGATGAGCCCGCTCACAGTGCGGGCTTCCCCTGCTCTTTTCAATGCAGGTCCACAGAGGGATAGGTGCGTTTCTAATTTTAAAATGTAGAAAAAAAAGGCAGGGTCTTATGTACAAATTTAATTGGAATGTTCATGTACAAATTGAGGTCAGAGGACCTCTTTAAACACAACATTGGAAGTAATTACACTATCCTCTGTTAATACTTTTTTAGCCTTTTCCTTAATATTTACAAAAATATTAAGGACAGCACTAAATTTACAAAAATATTAAGGCCAGAGAAAGAGAGACAGAAAATGGTTCGCCATAGACTGAGTACGTGTTGAGTCCAAGACCTTTTTGTGTTAACTTGAAATAATATGTTGAAAGCGCATCATATTGCAAAAAATATGATAATATGTATCTGAAACTAAATCGGTATCAATTAAATATCCCGAAATAAAGGTTTGCTCTGCACCATGGAGCAAGTGCGTGACGTCAAGATGGCGGATCGCCGCATCCCCTAAGAAATATCAAGGGCCATTTTTTTAAAACCAATTTTAGGAAACAATAGCAATATTTAGGAAGTAAGATATGCCGTCGCATGTTCTCTGATAAATTCTGTGCATTTTGGTACCTCATTTGTAGAGTTTGGTTGCGTATAAGTTGAGAAAAAGGTATCTATACAGTAGAAATACATAAGGAGATTGGGGATCCTATGAAATGGGAATAGTACTGAAAGACAAAAAAGAGACTTGGAAGTCTGTTACAAAAATGCGAAACATTTATCGCTGAAAATGTCATTCCATGTATGTAATCGCTACTGCATTAATGGTCCCTAGTTGTCTTGGTGCAATTTGTGGAAGTAGTTAAGCCGTCTCAGGGGTATCTCTTTGGAATGATAAGTGGAGGTTTTACGAGATAAAGAGGTTCACCACATAGAGGTTTCCCCATAAATTTACATGTAAATCTGACGGGACCGTAAGGGTGGTATGAAGTATGGAGGTTTATGATGTAAAGAGGTACACTACATAGAGGTTTTACTGTATTATCAATTTTTTGAGTAAGGGCCAGAATGATTCTCTTGAACTGCTTATTGTAATTAGTTCAAAGTATGCCGGGACTAGCCGCGGTGATAACTTTTACGGGAGTCACCCGCAGTGCACAATCGTGCGAAAAATCCACAGAGAAAAAATCATTCGCCTTGACCGGGATTCGAACCCGGATCCCCCGATTTCCTGTCGAATCCCGGTCAAGGCGAATGATTTTTTCTCTGTGGATCTTTCGCACGATTGTGCACTGCGGGTGACTCCCGTAAAAGTTATCACTGCGGATAGTCCCTGTATACTTTAAACTAGTCTAGAGCGAACACCTCTTTTGTGTTCTATGTCCGGGCCTGCTCTCCGGCTGTGGCGCTGTGCGCACGATTTGGACTGCTTGTAGCATCATATGCCCTGCAGTCCAGCAACATCTTGTCCGGTAGTGTCCGAAAATATCCACAGGGAAGAATGATGCCTCGGTAGCTTAACTGGCTAAAGCACTCGACCGGAAATCGGGGGATCCGGGTTCGAATCCCGGTCAAGGCGAATGATTTTTTTCTCTGTGGATCTTTCGCAGTTATTCTAATTAACACTTTCGCTGCGGCGGACGCACCGGTGCGTCCTGCGCAAACTATTATGCTGAGCGGAGGACGCACCCGTGCGTCCTGCTTCGACCCGTTTTCAAATGCCCATAGAATCAGCCGAGAACGTCTTGGGCGCTCCAAATTACCTCTCGCTGCTCTATTACATTCCGTACTATTCAGTATTGGCCGTCGTTTCTAGGAATCACCTTTCATTATTTAGGTAAATACCTTTTCATCTTTTTTCTATTTTTTCGTAATTTTTATGATATTTTAATTTTTCTGACCTAAATTGTCTCGGAACCGGAGATAAATGGGTCTCGTATGCATTATAAACTCTTCTAAATATTATTTATATCAAATAAAGTTTTATATTCAGTTTATCCGAATATGTGGAAATGTGTCGATATATCCGAAGATTGCAAAAATATGTGAACACATTGGTTTGGACAATTGTCATGGCTGCTTCTTTTGTACATAAAAGATATTACGTTTAGCTATAATAAATCCTTTGAAAAAGTAATACGCGTGATTGAGCCAGGTTCGATGCCAGAGTTTTCTATACATGTCCCTTTATCGTGCATAACGTGGAAAAAGTTAGCTCTAAGAAATTATCACCATAAGGCATATCGAGGGACATTATGTAATACCATTCGATAATAATGAATTATAATCCATTGCACTCTTGTTTTATTCTTCCATATAGCCTATTGATTATGTAAACATGCCGTAATGTTGCCGAATTATGCTGAAATATAATGAAAACTTTTGTTGAACATTCAATCACTTGCTCCACAAAACCCCGAAACACAATATTATAAACAAGTGTCTCGTTATATTACGGTTCAATCGCAAAGGCTATGTACTTTGTTAAACTGACAGATAGGTATATAATTACCACTCTGCGTATACATTACACACGGAACTGAAATCGACCACCATTTCAAGATAAAATATTTTACACAGGATCCATTAGCATTGACCTTGAGAATGAAATTCAATGCCGGTATGACGGAAATGTAACACCGGGAATTCCAAGACGATCACGATAATGTGTGAAATAAAAGGGTAATATTTCGTCTCATTTCATGTGGATATCGTTTCGTATGGCCTATAAAAACAAAGTCGTCGAGGCATTCCTTTCACTCTCATCCCTCCACGCCCTCTGGCCGAAATATCATTGCAAGTACGACGCTGCCACAGGAAAGTACTAGGTGCTCGGGGCCTTCGGAATAGATTGATATGCTCGATTTTCGGAGATATCTATCCTCTGAAGTATCATCGGAGGTGTCACCGGTTACCTGAATATCTTGATTTTTTTCCCATTACATTAGATGGCTGAGGAGCCAGTGGCATCAACGTCTGGTTCAGCGGGAACGCGATGAAAAAAGAGATGAATATCCTTAGAGAATTTTGAAGAAAAAGACTAATTAAGAGTTTATGGATATCCTTATGCAGTTTGATGAGGAGATGGACAGCAAGGAAGATAATGCATCCCAGGAAGGAATTCCAGAGGAGTCGTCCAAAGAGAGTCAGGAAGAAAACGCCCATGCTTCTTCATCAAAACTGTTCCGAAAGCACTCAAATAACTTCGATTTATGGTACAAAGATGAACTCCAAGTAACAGATATCCCTTTAACTGGCACCTCAGGACAAAAATTAAATGTTCCCAGCGGGAATCCTTACGACTTACGACTCATTGCCAATGATGTTTTTTGAGTTGCAACAGAAACGAATATCAATGCTGAATATGTGGTTCGAAATAATACTTCTCCAAATTCGAATATCGGTTTGGAATAAGTCTTGAGTCGAAGATAATTGGAAACTTTTTTGACCTTCCTTTTCCGATGGGTTTTATTTCTCTTAGTAGATTATAATATTATTGGAAAAAATCTGAAATACATTATCTCCCTGTTTTTTCCATATACATGTCTCGAGATAGCTTTTGAAAATATTGCGCGCTATGCACTAAGATAGAAATGTGGTTGAATGCGAACACTTACCCAGTGATCCATTTTACAATATACGACCCTTGCATGATACATTCTATGCAAGTATGAGTGAATTGTACTAAGTGGAAAGGGCTGTGAGTCTAGACGAATCCATGGTTCTATGGAGTTGACGTTATCCACAGTTACTATTAAAACAAGTCATTCCTTACAAACGTCACAAATATGAAATAAAATTGTACATGATCACTGAACCACGCGGTTTGGATTTGGATTGCTTGATGTATTGTGGCACCGAGGGTAAAAAAGTGGGGGGAGCATGGAACGCAGAGAAAGTCACTTATAAATTGTTGGCAAATTTAAAAAATAAGGGGCACGCTGTGTACAGGGATAACTTTTACGACAGCGTGAACCTTTTCCATTGTCTGCAAAAACATGCTGTACAGAGAAAACATACTGTACAGCCATTCTGATAATGAAGAGATGTGAAGATGATTTCCTCCGAGTATGGACACGATTTTGCGGGCAGGCGGGGAAGGGTTTCAACTAAGCCCAGTATGGTGGACGATTACAATAAACATTTTGGAGGCAAAGACAAGACCGATCAATTGTTGTCATATTATCTTTACGAAACAAAAACTCGCCGTTTGTACCTAAAGCTGAGAATATACTTAATTCAGATAATAATGATTCATTCTTTCATTCTATACCAAAGATTTAGTGGGAAACGTGTAAATTTGTTAGAATACCGCGATGAATTAATAAACTATACTATAAACATTGCTAAATGTTGAACCTGAGGTAATGCCTTCAATGAGTTCCCCTAAACATGGTCACTCACCACATAATTTGGAAATGAAAAGAAAAGGAAGAAAGAAGTGCCGAGTATGAGCCAAAAATAGAGTGAGGAAATATGTTAGCACTTACGATCCAGGTTGCCCGTAAAAACACGGTTTTATGCTTTAGGATATTTTCTAACATCTTATATTTATTGCTGACTTAAATAGCACTCTTCATTCTAGTGTTTTTTTCAGGATGATTCTTGAAAGTTATCCCAAAACCATGAGTAAATTATGAGTTTGTAATTATTTTACGAGAAAATTATATTTTCATTAAAAAATTATCATTTTCGAATACTCCAAATTTTTAAAACATCTATTTATTTGCAAAATCAGTCGAATAATAAGAACGTTCGATGAGAATTAAGGGAGATAAAATTATTTGTGTAGCGGGTTGCATAACGTATGTGACACGGGTTGCATAGCTTTGGCAATGCTGTGAGCGGCAGACGCACCGGTGCGTCCTTCGTTTTATTTGTTTAAAACAATCATAGGATTTTTATTATTATTTTTTACGGTATCCATAGAGACATACCTACTTGGTTATGCAGAAAAACCACTGCCGCTCACAGAGATATTTTTCATCAAAATGGCCAGCAGCGAAAGTGTTAAATGGATGCATCTCTTTTGTAAATCAGAATATTTTTTCCCATCCACAAGTACGAACTGGTAATAGTATTGAAAGACAATAAAAGAGACTTGGAAGTCTGTTTGTGTGATAGGTTAGAATAAATTCACTGGTGAGGGGTCATTCCGTATCAAATTAACCAGTATTTTGACCAAATGACACCCACCGACTCGGATTTTCATGAAACTTGCCATGCTCATACATCCTGGTATAACTAGAGACTGTGTACAAGTTTAGCCTCCAATTGTCAATTGTTAATGAAATATGAGCAATTGAAATTTGGGCGTGACCCCTAAAGTGCCGCAACGTGCAACGCATGGTGATTTTTTCCATAACTCCATGCCTGTGAGATGAAAAGCCATGATTTTTTTTATAAAGCTAAATGGTCTATCTTGATCCCATGATTATCATTAAATATTCACTGCATGAAGAAATTCAGCTGCAAAAAACTAAAGTTTACAAAAAAATTCACTTTGTACCATTTTTCGTTGTCAGCATCAACGGGGAAAGGCCATGCTAATACAGAATCATGGTTCAGTTTAAAGTAATCATTAATGTATGAGCAAAGATCCTGATGAAAAAAATCGTGAGTCCGACTTTCCTTTTGGTAAAAAAAAAAAAAAAAAATACTCATTCATGGTCACGGGAAAAAAATGGCTCTTTTTCAAGGCACAGAGATATTACACAATTTAGAGGAGATATAAGCTTTTACTCATGATTAAACAATATTGGAGCATGCATTATCTCATTATGGCGTATGCTACTGGCTATTAGAGTAGGAAACACATAAGCAATCATGTGAATGTACTTCCCAACGTACTGCTAATTTTGTGCTTTCAGGACTATTCCTACTAAGCTATCTCTTCCATGGGTAATGGGTAAATGAATAATATGGTATAAAATGTAAAGGCAGAAGAGAGCCATCAGAAAGTTTTATCCAATTTCGGTTGAAGTGAAGTTAATTAATTTCTCATTTATATGGTGCTGCTTTAGTGATATCCTGGTTGAATTTCAGACTAAGTAACTGATGTTAGAGTGACTGATAGCTAGGCTTACATTTTAACATCTCATTCGTATTGACGTTTGTCTTTCCATGTCAGAGATAGCATTGTGCAGTGTTGGCAAAGAACTCAAGTCTGAATTTCACACAAAGAGCTACACAAAGATAGCCCAAACTTTTTATTTCAAAGAACTACCCGAAGTGGACAGAGAATTAACTGCCCTGCAGTGCAATATTCCTATTTCATCACTGTTGACTGTGTGCTCTCATCATCTTCAGTGCTACTTAAAGAAATAGGAGTGTTATCAGCTTATATGCTGCACCCCTTTTCCATACATAAAGGTCCTGTGAGGAAATTTCTGAGGAACATACCTCTAAAAAAGTGTAAGTCTGTGAGAGCACCGGGTATCCTGGTGAAGCCTGGAGAAAAAATTTGCTGTAGGTGTGACTGAATACAGTGTACAGTACGATCCCGTCTCGCAGCTGCACAAGTGTGCCTTCTACCTCAAGGACATGGAGAGAATGTACCTCTGCCTCTCCCAGGAAAGGATCATCCAGTTCCAGGTATATACATGCGTATACGATCCATTCATAATTCACGGCTCCCTAGGGTCAAATTCGCAAACATATCGCATGCTCAAAGGCGACTTATCTAACAAGGGGAGACCACGTACCTTGCTCCGCCTTCTTCAATGCCGTATTTTTTATAGCCTTCGGAATGGTGAACACATCCCTGAACTAGTAGCGGTTCTGTTGAATGGGTATTAGATTGGCTGTACTTCATTAATTTTCAAGGAGTACTTTTCACAAGCCACGTATAGTTCCATCATATCGCACTACTCAGCATACGGGTCAGGTGGGGTAGTGGTAGCGATTATGGCTACCTGCCAGGGGACCAGGGTTCGGGGCTTTGTCATGGCTATATATTTTGTTTTCTTCATTGTTCTCATACGGCTTCAACTTTTTCATTAATTACTTATTGCGACGAACATAGACATGAGACTTTTTTTTATCATCATAATGGCGTTTAGGTATTTAAGCAGTGTCATTTCCAACGCGGAAAGTGAAGGCTCCACTTGCTACTCTTCTCAAAAACATACCGAAAGATTAACGGGGGGCTATAACAGTGACTTTTTTCTCTTAACTGGAAATGAGGACAAGAAAATATATTGCCATGAAGAAGCCCCGAATCCTGGCCTCCTGGGTGAGAGTTGTATACAGTGAAACCTCGATATAACGACACCCCACGGTGCACGAATAAACACTCGCTATAGCGAATTGTCGCTTTACCGGAGGTGGAGCAAATAATAGCCAATATACCTGTTGCGAACAGAAATACAGGAACAGGAGTGGTGCGGCGACAGATAAACATCTATCCGATAAACGTAAGCGTAAATCCAGACGAAAGGCGATGTTTATTTGCATCACTAAATTTCCTTACTCAAATAACGACTAACTATTCAAACAATTTATAAGCGCCGCACTGAATAAAAATCATGCAAAGCATTGTTTCGTCAATCATTACATTTATCGAACGACAGTTTACCACATAAATTTGAGACTGAGCACTCCATTAGCTTCATTTCTAACAGATCGCTAGCAATTACAGAGGTTAAGGAGTCTTGATGAAATTCTTCCGGCGGTGAAACCCTCGCTATGGCGAGAGCCAACACCGAAAGGGTCTCGTAAAAACGAATTTTTTAACACGCTTATTATAGGGTCAATTGACGGTGCATCGGCTATCTCTCGTAATAGCGGGGGTGTCGCTATAGCCCGTACTCGCTTTAACGAGGTTCCACTGTAGTATAGAAATAGCCTGAGGTAGATTGAGGGATTTGAGACGAATGTCATTCACCCATCTGACTTTACCTTGCCATTGAGGTCCAGCTGCTGCATGTCCTGGTCCGAGTTCCCTATCCCAATGAACGCGCACAGTTGCGCGCCTTGCTCCGACTCGCCCGCCTTCACCAACGCCTCCTGTTTCTGCCTCCACCCCTCCCCGTACAAGTAGATGCACGGAGGGGGGCAGAAGAAGCGCTTTTCCGTGCCGTAAGACTTCTGCGCAACCTTTGCGTGCAGGATTATCACCACCATGTCGCTCCTCTCGCGCAAATACCGCTTCATCGCCTCCCTCGTCAGCCTCTGGTCCTTGCCTGGCCTCAGCGCAGAGCTGAAATGGGGGAAAAAGCACACCTCGTCATAGGCAAGAATAAACGAATTCAGAACTGTCTCATAGAATAAAAGTTATTTTATTTTATTCTACAATGAATCAATTCCACAAAGTAACGACTGATACCGTGTCTTATATGATAGCTGTCTCACCTTGCAGTGCCTGCTCCAGAAAGCCTAAATCACACAGTCATTTTTTTTTGTCATTTTTGTGTGATCACTCCAGTGATCAATCGCTAATGATCGACGTGCACAATAGGGTAATTTCCAATTTTTTTAATTGCCTAAATCGAAAGATTATTACTCTTGGAGTACGAAGTTACAGCTTTTTCATTTTTAACTGCAATATCTATTTTTTGCGATTCAATGGAAAGTGAAAAATTTCAAGCACATGAAATCATGAGGGTTGGGTATGAATTCTGGGAAAAACCCGTGTGACGTCTCACGGCCACCTGGGTACGAGGCTATGAACGCCACTATGATACAGGCTGCTTACTGCCAAGCATGGCGTTTGCAAAGAGTACCCTGCTAGCAGATACAGTAGAATCCTGATTTAAGGTTTTTCAGGGGGGACAAACTTTAAAACACTAAATGCGGAAAAACACTAATTGAGGACCTGCCATTTTTTTCAGGTTTTAGGGTTTGTAATGATTGGAATGGCTTTTTATGAATAAAAAATATTATTTTACATAACTAAAAGGTGCTGCATGCAGCAAAAAATTCATTGATTAAGTGTTTTCAGCCCTATGAAGGTAGGATAATACTTTTCAGGAATTAGCTAAAAAAAATGGGTAGTAAAAGTAAGTAATGAGAGGATGACAATTGTTTAAAAGAAATATTTTAAGAAAATTTTAATATGCATCAACTGAAAAGCATTCCCACACGGAATATTATTATGGAAATTAGTGATTCCATTTTTACGTATATTTCAGTGGTCTCGATGAAATTTTAAATTTTTTTCTGTAAAAGTGACATGTAGGTGACTATAGAATTTCTAATATAATAAGAAAAGGTGTAAGTAGGTACTTGAAAAATCGTCATTGCATCTATAAAGATGAGTGAAATAAAGGGACAGCAGAAGATCGCTAATCCCGAAATCTAAACTACCGAATATCTAGTAAAAGGGAGGTTTTCTGGAATTATACCAACTTAACGGTTTCTGTTGCCTCGGCGAAACGAGGGATTTATGAGCCTTTAAAAAGCCTTCTATGCGCACATATTGGATTTCGAGGTCATCCAAAAAAGTAGAATCTTATTTTAGTATGCGTACAAGTCGATGGTGATTCAACTCGATGATGGCACCAGATTCGTTGTCATATATCCACGGCCTCATGCAGGTCGAATGGAGCCGGGAGAAGTTGTTTACGCGGCACGCTGATCACCTTGACTCCGACTCACCATGTTTCTCGGCAGCTTTTAATGAAATTTGGTTGGACCTTGAATAACGATTAGCTAAACTTTAAGTTGAGTGAAAAGGTTTAATCTTCAACAGAACTGGATTTCATCAGAACAATTGTCAGTGCCTCTGGTGTTTGGCAATTTCGTCAGGGTTATGATGTCGAAGTCAACCACCAAGGGATACCTGCCGGATTTTCGTATTTTTCCGCGTTCATCTATTCTACCGTGAGTATGCGGTGATTTTTTCTCCAGCATGAGCGATTTATTTTGAGTCATGGGCCGTGATAGTTTGTCAAAACTCCAATTGTCATTCTCTTTTGACATTAATTAGCACCAGATAGATATTTTTGAATCGACATCGATATCAACCAGCCGCATGTCGGTAAATTGGCTCCAGGATATCTAAATTACGATGTAAAATAATGTTGTTCCGCAGGGAAAGAATGCTCTCACTCACGGTCATGACAGGGGAAACACTTCCTCTGTTCTTTCGCTGTTCCTCCGTGGAAACTGACCTTGGAATGGATTACAGAAAGAATCTTCTAGTGAACTGACTGAACTGATAGAGAGCAATTGATATTGGGCCTCCTCGGGCCGTATTCTGTATTTCGTCGGTGCCGCACCGGTCGGTTTCCCTTTCAAGCCCACCGACTGGACATCAAACCGTACCGACAACGGATTCCGCACCAACGACGACAATTTCAGCGATTCTGTAAGGTCGTCGGTTTACTACCAGTCGGTACGGTTCCCCTTCCTTCCCAAACAGGGAAAATCCGAATATATCCGAAGTTTCACGTGTCTCCACCAATGAAAGAAGGGTAAAAACAAGTGAAGACTCATTGGCACAGTTTGTTGTCGTCATTCTCAATCTTTTTATTTGCGGAAATTACGACTTATTGCTAGATTAAGATAAACGATATTGGATAAGTTGTTAACAATGCTTATATAATGTGTGGTAGTAATGCTGTACCTACAGAATCGAAGGAAACAATATTACAACATCACAATAAAGTTTGTATGTGATGGAGATTGTTGTTGCTGGAATGAATTATTGAAACTATCCTTGAGATCGTAGTTTCTTTTTTTAAATATTGGTTCCGTATAATGCTATTTATTCATGATTTGGTAATATAGTTGTCATTAAGTAAGTTCCGTATAAATGTTATCAACGGAAGGTTATGCCATTGGCACCGTAGCAGACGAAAATAGCATACCATGGAACGTGAACGTAGGATTAAAATGCAAATGTAATATTAGAGGAACAAGTTAGGAAATTGTTATAAAAATATGGAGCTGGGTGCAATTAAAAGAAGTGTAATGACGAGGAAGTAAATAAATTGTGATTGGGTGAAATACATATGTATAAGTTGCGCATTCCAAGTGAGAGAAAATGATAATATTGCGGTAAACCTCATACTTATTAACAAATATCTTCTTTTATCGTCAAGGGAATCAATGGCTGATGATGAAATGAAATATAGTTGCCCGTTACAAATGAAAGAAACTGATACCGTTGTGGCAAACTTCATACTTAAATAAAAAGATCTTATTTCTATGCCGAGAGAAACGCCAAATTGATGATTGAGTGAAATAACAGTCGCCTATTCAGAGTGATATAAAGTGATAACATTGCGGCAAAACTCATATTTAATCAAAAATATCTTTTTTATGTCAAAGGAGCAAATAAATGATGATAGAGAGAAATAAAGCCTATTACAAGCGAGTGAAAGTGCGGTAACATAAATGAGAGAAAGTCATTATATGTTAGCAAACCTCATTTTTATTAACCATTATCTTATATTTCTGTCAAGGTAATTAATATAGATGATGACACAGTGAATTATAGAGGCGTATTCGAAGGGGCAGAAAAAGATAACATTGCAGCAAACCTCATTATTTACTCGGTGATGAGGTAAAAACAAAATAAAACGTACAATGCGCACCGGGGAGTTGATGAAACCCACTTGTCGGTGGCCGTACCGACACCTCTTTGCTGTCGGTACGGCTACCGACGATCTCCCGTCCTCTCGTCGGTGCCGCACCGACCGGGTTCGTACAGAATCGCACGACTTCTTACCGGGAGTCGGTGTGACGTCGCACCCGACGAATCGGTGCCGCACCGATCGGTTTGGAGTTACAGAATACGGCCCCTCTTTTGAAAAGAGAAAGTAGCCGACTGGAAAAATATTGGGCTAATAATGGACTGCCCGTAAGGAGTAGAGTTGGAAGGGGCATAAGCCATCAATTAAAAAAGTTATTGTAGCGGCCCTCGGAGGATAACTCATGTCATCAGTCGTCACATATCATTGAAGTCAAGTTCAAGAAGTGAAGGATAAGGTAGTTCGAGGTTTTTAAGGGATGACTTTGCTCCATTAGGCCGGATCTGATACAAAAAGTGCCTGGTGTTTGGATCAGAAGGGGAGCGAAACATTACGAGAAGATAAATCACCCAGCTTGCGAGTTGAAGGTCGCAGCGCTGCGCTCGCGGAAGAAAGCAGTTGAAGAAGCGTTCCCCGGTAGATTCTATTGACTCTTGGTAAACTTTCATGAGACTGTTCATGTTGATGAGCATAAATTCGAAGATTTGGATGAACCGTCATGAAAAAACGTTAAATCGAACAAAACAATCTTGAGCGGGACAAATTTTTACGACCATAAATACGGAAAAACGCAAAATGCGGAAACACTGAATAGGGATAATTTTTACATTGTCCTAATAGGGAATGAATCGGGACCGTAAAAAATTAACTCTAAATGCGGAAAAACGTTAAATGCGAAGACGTTAAATCCGGATCCGACTGTAGCGCTTTGGATTATTAAGGGTTATTATTAATACCCTATCGAAAGAAGGAAACTTTCCGACCATAGGCAGCTTTAATAGGTGATTATTAAGACATGTTTCCCTGAAATCAGTGCCCGATGCATGCATTGGTGATCTCAGACAATGTAAAACTCCCATCTACTCATATAGAAACTAGGTCCCTGTGACGTCACGTGGAGTGGAATCACATGATGAAAATGAAAAAGCAGGAGCAATTTCCACAATTTTTACATTTATTAATACTACCGGTTTCGCTTTTCAGCATCATCAGGTACAAAAATATCAAGTGCGCTGTGCTTAAATAGGAAGGTAGGAGGGGGTGGTGGGCGGTAAGGCGGGGGAAGGGGATGGAGGGAGGGTGAACAGTCACGGGGTTTTGGGAAAAATGAGGATGAGGTTAGAGAGGAGTATGACAAATACACTAATTGTCCTTAATGTCTTCCTCCAAGGGGAAGGTGGGAAGGCCCCTGGTACCCTCTCCGCTGGGTTCCAACGCTCAAATCGCTCGGTCCGGTCAGCTACCCCTGGATGCCTCATGGTGTCGGCCGTCGAGGACCGGACCGAGCGATTTGAGCGTTGGAACCCAGCGGAGAGGGTACCAGGGGCCTTCCCACCTTCCCCTTGGAGGAAGACATTAAGGACAATTAGTGTATTTGTCATACTCCTCTCTAACCTCATCCTCATTTTTCTCAAAACCCCGTGACTGTTCACCCTCCCTCCATCCCCTTCCCCCGCCTTACCGCCCACAACCACCTACTACCTTCCTATTTAAGCACAGCGCACTTGATATTTTTGTACCTGATGATGCTGAAAAGCGAAACCGGTAGTATTAATAAATGTAAAAATTGTGGAAATTGCTCCTGCTTTTTCATTTTCATTATGTCACGTTTCCACTCCATCTCGCCTGAAACCTCAGACTATATTGGAATCACATGGGCGCCAATCTGGCCTTTTTCAAATGAGGATAAATTTGAGCATTAACATTCGTCTAAACAGGGATTTCTAAAGCCAAATAATTTTTATACAGTATAACCTCTTTACATTGTAATGGAGGGGACCAAAATTTGGGCAATTTGATGTATGGAGGTTCACTATAGAGAGGTTTTAGTGATAGGCACCATTTTAACATATCCTTTGGAAATGAAAGGCACTACTGTCTTTTAAACCATTATATTTATGTGTTTAAACAAACATGCATGCATCAGCGAACATATGCATATTTATTTATTGGAATGTTATTTCTTAATTGGACTAATATTGCTTAGAGAATAGTGTGAGGATTACCGTATATCTCCGAATATAGTCCCCCCCCCGAATATATTGTCCCCCCCCCCAATTTTGAGACCTCAGTTTTGGGAAAAATTTTAAAATGTAAAGGAAGGCAATTTTTCTGTGGTTAGCAGGTTAAGATTCTAGATTCGATAAAAACTATTATTTTCTGTGAAGATTAAGAACAAATCTGTTCACATATTTTCCATCACAACAAAATAACTATACCTAAAACATGTTGTGATCCATTGCATGTATCAGTAATTTATAGTTCCTTAACCAGATGTAATGAAGAAATGAGAAATTTTTTTAAGTATCCAAGGCTATTGTATTTTTTAAACCTTCACAAATTATTAATATTTTTGATTTTCCAAATGACTACAGACAATGTCAATATATAAGCTTTAACTTAAAGCCCATAAACAGTATTGCATTTGGCCCTGAAACTTCCTTAGATCCAGTGTAACACACCCATCAAGTCATCACAAATCCAAGTGACCTGAAGAATTTAGGAAATCTAAATAAAATTGTGTTAAATAAATTATAAATATTATAAAAATATTGCTATCAAATGCCTGCTAAGCAAAACAATTAAACTACAGGACTTACAAATATCAAAGTAATAAAATTAAGAAATAAACTTTTTCCAACAAACATTAAAACTGAAAAAAAATTATATCAATTTTCAATGCCTCGTCGCGAATCATTGCATAAGTTACACAAAGAGCTTTTGCTCTGCATTTGCGCACAAATTCGACGATATTTTCCTCTAATTCTTTGAATCTGCCGCATCGAGACCCCCGAAATGACTTCCGCGATGTATTAGCGCTTTGCTAGCGCTGTAAATACTATGATTTACGGCGTATTCTGCAACGGCTATTTTTAAATTGGCATAGAAACTCCGTCTTTGAAGGCCTCTATTCTGCGGCAGGATTGATCCTCATCTTTCTACTTGATCCATCACCTCACTGTTGAACGTAAAATTATTTATAATAAAGAAAATATCGCGGAAATAATTGCGAAACGTTATGCGACGTAATTTATCGATCCTATTTACCCTGACGAATTGAAGATATTCCTCAATAAATTGATTACACTTTCGATGCTGAGTCGCTGTATTTCGATCAAATGCAGTAATGCCGGCGCTTCTGGTTTAAAGTCGTCGATTATTGCGCCTTTTCAGAAACAAATGCATCACCTATTGCGCATTCTTGTCCTGCGAAGGCGGTAAAGGCAGTGGTTGTAAACACGAACCGCACGGGCACATGGACGTATAGTAGCTACGGACGCAATGAAATGCTAAATCGTCACGAAAGGTTCACTTTATCTGTTTATTTTTCGCAATTATTTAAATCGTGTAGTTATTAAATGAGCGACGGGTACATATACTATTGATTCAATTCTAGTGTTCGATTAATGTAATGATAGTGTGTGTTTAGTTTTCATTTTAATTATTTACTGTTTTGCGTCATTAAGTGATCAGTGTCGATTGAATTATTCTAACAATACTTTTCCAAGAAAAATTAGCGGCTACCCGATGGATTCCGTGAAAACGCATATTTGATATGCTATTTGAATCGGAATAATCGTATCTGTACAACATTTGTGGTAAAAATTGTCTTAATTTCCGGTAAAACGTGGCAGTATTTACTAATATCTCCGATTATAATCCTCATAAATATACTCAAATAGAAAGACTACGAGAACATTAGCCATTATGCCGTTATTTATTACTTTATGGTCACCTTTAGTATGCTAAATTGGATTACACTCGATTATAGTCCCCCCCCTTACTTTTCCGCGGCCATTTTTGGAAAAAAAGGGGGGACTATTCGGAGATATACGGTAATAAAATATCCCTCAGATGGCCATAAAAATTACCATTTTAAACCATTTATCTTGATTATTTTCTGGCCGAGGGCCACCGTACCTCCCGGTTATCCTGGTGGGTATGCCATACCCCCAGACCCCCCAGTATTAGTTGCGCCTAAAACCCCCCGTAGCCTTTATTCATAGCTTCGCCCCTGAGCCAGGCAACAGAAGAGTAGCATTATGGTAGGGGCGAGATTGCAAAATGTACGAAAGTAGCGAGCGAATGCTTAATCTTCATATCTAAGTTTTATAGAAGTTAAAATACGGACAAGATATTACGTTATATGGTTCCAGACCCTCGTTACGCAAGACCATGTAACCCCCACTCTCCCCCAAAACGTGATCCATAATACTTAATGGGAGTAAGGAGGTCCAATTTGTATGATCTTAGGTTGTGCGAAAACCCCACAGAGAAAAAATCATTCGCCTTGACCGGGATTCGAACCCGGATCCCTCGATTTCTGGCCGAGTGCTTTAGCCAGTTAAGCTACCGAGGCGTCATTCTTCCCTGTGGAAATCTGTGGACTATACCGGACAAGGTGGTATGGACTGCCGAGCATACTATGCGACGAGCAGTCCAAATCGTGCGCATGGCGCCACAGCCGGAGAGTAAAGCCCGAACTTTGAACACATAGAGGTGTTCTCTCTTGAGGAATTTAAGTATACCGGGACTAGCCACGGTGATAACTTTATGGGAGTCACCCGCAATGCACAAATAGTGCGAAAAATCCACAGAGGAAAAATCATTCGCCTTGACCGGGATTCGAACCCGGATCCCTCGATTTCCGGGCGAGTGCTTTAGCCAGTTAAGCTACTGAGGCGTCATTCTTCCCTGTGGGAATTTGTGGACTTGGATTGTGGATTTGTGGATTGCGGATTTTTTCTCTGTGGATTTTTCGCACAATTGTGCATTGTGGGTGACTCCCGTAAAGTTATCACCGTGGCTAGTCCAGGTATACTTAAATGATGTTAGTTTTTCCCGGCGTATCAGTTGCAGAAAAGTTTCTGAGGTTTTCCACCGGTTGATGTCGTCCATGTCTCCCGACGTTTCAATCCACGACAATGAAGTCCCTTACACCTTATATACAACAAAAATGGCGGGAAAACCACCACACGAGTGATCCAATCAGGTAAGACCTGACCTCGGATGGGGTGTATAGAACACGTCCGATCTTGCATGTGACGTCGTTGCCTCCAAAGCGAAGGGGCGAAGGCGCAGCAATGTGATATACGCAGTTTGCGTTGCCTTAAGCTTCCAGTCCGTCTCGTCTTGTTTGAATGCGCTTATGCTACGCTTTTTTCTTCCAAAATTGTCCTGTTTGGATTATTTTGAATATTAGTAGCCTTGTTTTAACCATAAATATTTGTGTCAAACAATTAGAGCTTAAAAACTTAAATTCTGTCAGATATGCGTCGCGTTAGATCTCTTTCTTTTTTTGAACTTCGTGCGTGTCATACAATTATTGAAAGCTATCGAGATATCTTCGGGCTCACATCAGTAGATGACTCACCTAGCATTTGGCCTCCATAAACTGGGAGATCAATCAAGGTCAGTTGGTGAGACGGGGTAGGGATGAAACACGTTTCCATTGTTCCCCTATAACTTGATGATTTCCTATTTTCCTGTGGGGTCTCGGAAAGGAAAAAAAACGGCAGAGGCATTGGCTGATGGAGGGCCGAGTGTGGTTCCATTAAATCTACGACGTGGTTATTATCCTACGGTGCTGAGACTGCCCCGATTGTTGTCCAAGCTCTTGGGAAGGTTCATGCTATGTGCCTGTCGTGTTTTGCCTTAAAAATTTCCACGGCTGCAATTCTATTGCAATACTCCTGCGAGAGCATTTAAACAAAATTGTTCGTGAATAGGACAAGCATCGTAGAGCAACGGCGTATGCGAAGAGAGGATCGGAACTCTTTCTGCTCCCTCTTATGCCGCTATTACCACTAATTAATATTGAAAGAGAAAAGTTCGATAACTGTCGAAATTCCAGGCGTACGTCTGCAACACCGCGTGATAGTATTTAAAAAATGCCGCAAAATTTTTTTCTTCATAGCTCCGATGCTCAAAATAGGGGTGCGCTTCTTACACGTGTGCGCCTCTTACACACGCTTATACGGTATATTCTGGAAAAAAATACAGTGGAACTTGGTTAGTACGTTCCTCCTTAGTACGTTTTCCTCCTTAGTACGGCGATTTCCCTCGGTCCCGGTACCATCCGAACAAAATACAGGTAAAAGAATTTGGTTAGTACGTTTGAAAAAATTGCGCTTTCCGGGTTAGTACGCTCAATTGCTTGCCGTGACGCAACCCGCAATTCGTTCTCTAGTGTCTTCTTAAGGGTCGCAAACGTCTGAATTCATGATTTAATTTATTATCATTAGTCATTAACATTCTTCCATTCATTCCACATCTCTTTCTTCTATCGTAATTTATCCAAATGCATTTCTGAATTCTTGTGACGTGATGAAAAATAAAATGCGGCCTTTTTTCGGGCATGTCTGACTATGAAAAACTACAACCAATAAGAAGCCCCAATTTTCCCCACCCCGAGCTCCTCACCTTCTGTTGCCTTTGGAGCGCTTGGGAGTGCCCACTGCTGCGCACAAAGTTCGTGAGTGGGCAATTGTTGCTATTGCACGAGTTATCATGATGAAGAAATGAGTCAGACAATTTCCACATTATCTAAAGCAGTACTGTTCCATAAACTCGACGTCGTGCATATTTACTTGACTACTGTTGCGGGAGCAGACGATCCTCAGGATCTCCACGCGAAGCTTAGCTTAAAAATAATTGATCTCGGAACGAAAGCAGACGACATTAGACAAATTTTCAAAGTAAATTTCAACTGTTTAATATAAAATTTTCTTGTAATTACGTCGTAATCTAATAATCTTGCGTGTCATCAGTCGATATATCGATCGATTTTACAATCGAAATGGTATCATTCCAGAAGCGAATGTCTACGGCTGTTGCCGTAATTTGAAAGTCAATATAATTTTGCCCAATTTTTATGATGTTTAAAAAACCAGTTGACTTATGTCCGGGTTGTTGTTATATTCTCCGAGTACGCTGTGAGAAAGAAAAATGACTTATCTTCGCTTGTCTGAGCTTCACTCGTCCTCGTTCTGTAAATAGATATAGGATAAATCACGGGAGATAGACGCCGTAATCATGAAATCCTCTCCGGGATGTCCATGAAAAATTGTGATTTTTATTCACATGATATTGTTTTTCATGGTAGCGCTCATTTTCTTGATTTTAAATGTGAAAAGAGTTCAGGAAGGCGATCCTATGAGAACTACCGATAGTAATTGTAATTATGACGACTTTTTCACTGATTGCAATAACCCCGACTGCTATTATTTACTTTCCTCGTTAGTACGTTTTCCTGGTTAGTACGTTCATTTTTCGTGGTCCCTTCAGAAACGTACTAACCAGGTTCCACTGTATTCAAAGAACGGCATTCGGAAGATCCCCTGATGATGATCAGCAAGTTGCGGATCGAAACGTCAGGAGACATGGACAACATCAACTGGTGGAAAACCCGAGAAACTTTCCAGCAAATAAACAAATAATTTCGGCGTCCACTCACCCAAACTGCTCGCTGGGGGATGGCGTTCTGACGGGTGACGGGGGCATCTGCACGGGTCCCCCACACATCTGCTGCTGTGACGACGGCCCTCCCGACATGAGGAAGCCGCTGCTCACCAACGAGATGTGCCCACGATGCTGATGCTGGTGGGCCCCTCTCGCCACCATTGCGTTGCTGTTGTTGCTGTACGGGTGCCTCTGCGGCGACTCCTGGTGGTCTCCGCCGTTGACCACGTCGTGCGCACTGCCCCCCAGGGCATCTGGGATCATGTGCATGTCGGACCGCGGACTCGGCAGCTGAACAGATGCGAGTGAATTCATTATTAAACCATTACCGGCCGAGTAAAGAAATACTTGAAAATATATAACTTTTCCTCTTCATTTTACCTAATAACATGCTAAATAAGGTAAATTGAAAATAAGCGCCTTCACAAAAATTTGCTTATGGTAAAAAAAAATGTTGCGTTTTTGTAACGTTGGCAGAATCCGGTATCTGCACATCCGGTAAACTCAACATTAATTTCCGGATCTGATTTTCGCTTAATGTTGACTCCCTGACGAAATATAAGCTTTAATATCTGTTAATTGAAATTTCTACGTCCACATGGACGATTAAAAAACTTAATAATTAAGGGAATGGTTACTCTTAGGAAAAATTCTTTCTTAATAGGAGACTCGAAAATTGACACATTTTGTGTGTATTTATAAATATCGAAATACTTATTAAATGTCATTTTAATCTCACTAAATATCAGTTTAAACTTATTTTTATCAAAAAAAGCGAATTCTACATGAATATAATTCAACTGAAACATTTTTTTTTGCATTTCTCAATAATGTTGTGTTTTCGCAACGTTGGTAGAAACCGGTTTCTGCACATCCAGTAAACACAACATTATTTGCCGGATCTGATTTTCTCTTAATGTTGACTCCCTGACGAAATATAAGCTTTAATATCTGTCAATTGAAATTTCTATGTCCACATGGACGATTAAAAAACTTAATAATTAAGGGAATGGTTACTCTTAGGAAAAATTATTTATCTTGCTCAGTGGGAGACTCGAAAATTGACACATTTTGAGTATTTTTATAAATATCGAAATACTTATTAAATGTCATTATAATCTCACTAACAATCAGTTTAAACTTATTTTTATCAAAAAAAGCGAATTCTACACGAATAAAATTCAACTGAAACTTTTTTTTGCATTTCTCAATAATGTTGCATTTTCGCAACGTTGGCCGTAAATGGGTAAACCAGCGTCCCCAATCCAACTTGTCCCAGCTTTGAATGATTCAGCCACACCAGACATACAATAATTATTTTTTCGAGGCTTTATACAGTGAGTCCTCGTTCTACGTCACCCCGTTTAACGTCATTTCGTAATAACGTCACGAAAATTTTAGTACCGTCATTCGTTTATTGCACCTACGCTTCGCAATAACGTCACGTCTTTCAAATTTCGCGCGAAAAAAAGGCGAAGCGGCGGGCGTTGCAGGTTGTTCGTTTTGTGGGCGGTAATATAGTCAGTCTATACAAAGTGTAAAACAGTGTTGTTTATTGATAATTGCGATTACGGTTTTAGCAAAAATTTCTGCAAAATGAATTCTTGCGTAGGTGCGCAAGGTTTTACTTGGCATAATGCTTTTCAGGAACCTAAAAAGTGATTTCAAGGCATTTTTCCGTGTAGAACTCGGAGTTTTTGTCGTCACTTTTTTCGCCGAGTTCACAATAATTTTGGTTCCTGTAACCGCGACGATGTTTCAGCGATGATGATGCCCAAGGTTCTTAGACTGTACTCTAAGAACCTTGGGTGATGCCCAGGCGACGCTCGCCCGGGCGACCACCATAGCGAAGCCGAAGAGCAAATGTGGGAAGATACAAAAATGGAGAAGGATTTACGTCAGTGCTGCAATTGTCGTCGATGAAGACAGGAACTCGTATTTATGCCATAGTTTGGCATTCCCATCGTAAAAAATGCCCCAGATATGGTACGCTAAAATTTTTTCGCGTAGGAATTGTGAGGTCTAGGAGCTGATATTCACTTTTTACATTGTTTCTTATGGGATATTATGTTTCGATTAACGTCATTTCGTTTATCATCACATTTTTCAGGAACGGTAAGTGACATTAAACGAGGACTCACTGTATTTATTATCCAGGATAGCCAGCGAAACCGTTGTCTACAAACAAGCTGACGCGGAAGATAACTCAGAAGAAACGCAGAGATCAATAGTTTTTTTGCTTTCCTGAAAATCTGATATTTTTGAGATACGCGTTGTTAGAACTTAGCCATCGATATTAGTCTTTATACAGTAGATTCCGGTTAATTGGGACGTATCGGGACTAGTGCACTTTGCCCCAATTAAGCAGCTGCCCCAATTAGGCGAACTATCCTGTATATGGGCATAAACAAACATTGAAATGATAGAAAGAAGACTAAAGAATGTTTATAATGCAACATAAGTTTATTAAAATATTAATTTGATCAATAAATCGGCGACTTTAATTAATTTATGATGATTTTAAAAAATTATAACAATTTAGTTAAAAATATTTTTCACAGCCTCATGCGATGCTGAATGAATGTCTTTTACTAACAAGGGGAATACACGACCTTCGCGTCGCCGATCGAGCTCAAATTTTTTGAATTGCTACTTTATGGGAACAAATATAATATGCCGAAGCAAGACAACGCACTTCTAGTAAAATTCCAAGAAAAAAGCAATTAAAAATCGTAAAAAATGAAGCTAAGCTAATTAACCCTTTTTGAACACTAATGTTAACCAAGTGGGCGGAAGCCCAGTGGATACGGCGTCCGACTGTGGAAGTGAAGGTAGCGAGTTCGATGCTCGCTCACGGAACTTTTTTTGTGTTAATTTTTAAGATTTTTATTGTTCAAATTTTTAAAGTTCTTATCGTTTAAATATAGTTCATATTGTTTAAATTTTTAAAGTTCGTATTCTTATCTTCGTTACTACTATGGAATATATGTTTTTAAAAGATTTTTTTAAATTATTAAATCAGGAATGGATCAGTTTGGGATTAGGAACTGAGGATGAAGGGTGTATAGAAACCCGGCGTCGGCATTAGCCTGCTCTTAACGAAAGGCGCCAAGGGGACCACGGCTTAACGTCCCATCCGACGGCCGGTGTACTGCACAACTAGTGTAATCCACATTACACGCAGGGATTGAATTTAGGAATTCTTTACCGAGATTTGGATGTGGAAGGCCAGTACACTGCCTCACCACTCCAGCTAATCCTTTATTTGCAATTTTCAGGATGGAACTCATCATAAAGACATGCAAAGCAAAGTGATTTGCGGCAACACGAACAAGCAGAAAAGGCGCTTTCTCCACAACCGCAACGACTGTCCATAATTTTTGAAGGAAAAAATGTGAACAACATCAATTTGTTTTAATGTAAATTAAAAAGGCTATTACTGAACAATATATATTACTCTGTTGACGATTGCCTTAATAATGGCATTTAAACCTTCGTATGTAGATTTTGATAACAGATAATTATCCTCTTTGAATTGAATATGTACATACTAATGATTTTGACGTCCCTCATATCTTGTATATTTCAAATGTACATGGTCTTTGGGCAAATAAATACATTATTATTATTACAGTAGATTCCGGTTAATTGGGACACATCGGGACTTGTGCACTTTGCCCCAATTATGCGACTGCCCCAATTAGGCGAACTCTCTTGTATATGGGCATAAACAAACGTTGATATAATGAAAGAAGACTAAAGAAAGTTTATAATGCAACATAAGTTTAATAAACTATTACTTTGATTAATAAATCAGTGGGTTTAGTTAATTTATTATCATTTTTAAGAATTATAACAATTTTGTTAAAAATATATTTTTCACAGCGTCGGGCGACGCTGAATGAATGTCTTTTACTAAGTCCTAAAAAAGAAAGTCCTATCCTGTTGCGGACATTATAACAACAAGAGCTTTCAAAATAGTGCAACAATAGGAACATTTGTAAAAAATAAGAGTAAATAAAAGGAGGAAAATAAAAAAAATAGTATTCTGAAAACAAAAATTTTTAATTTAGTCACCAGTATAGAGTCTATGTCGCCGACTCATGGCCCAATAAAGCGGCATGCTGTCCCAATTAAGCGGAGAATACTCTGGGATATTCCTCTATTGGGTTCTGTTCTTCAAGATCTGCCCCAATTAAGCGGCTGCCCCAAGTAACCGGTGGACCCATTAAACGAAATCTACTGTATTATTAACTCACCAGTTTGCTCAAAATGCTGCTCTGCAAATTCTTTGGGTTTCCCACACACAGCGCCAATTTCTCACGACACTCCCGGCAGCCCACACGATACGTCCTCAGAATGAGCCGACACCTCTCCTCCAGCACCTCCTCCTCTGTCGACGACGACCACTCGACTATCGGCTCAAATTTTTCAATCTCCCTCAGGGATTCCGAGAGGTGGTTGTAGAACACACAGCCCTCTCTCTGCTCGCCAGACTTGCGAGGCGATTGCAGGAACTTCCTGGAATAATCAGAAATAATTATAATATACAGTAAAACTTTCCAAGTAGGATTCCGCGGAGATTATGATGATATCTGGTGATTTTTCCGGGTATTCTTCTGCATTTATCCATTTTGTAGGACAATATTTCGCTAACGTTCCAGTCGGCTTCCTCAGGTCCACTGAAGTTTTGATGCAGAAAATTGTTCATCTTATATACACCCCGCCGCCGTTTGCCGCCTTTTTTTTGGAGGTGTGCCCTGATTGGTCAGGATCTTGGAAGACCCTTCTTCTTCTTCTCTGAAAGGGTCTCTGAAAGGTTCTCTGAAAAAGGGTCTTCCATGATCCTGACCAATCAGGGCACACCTCCACAAAAAAGGCGGCAAACGGGGTGTATATAAGATGAACAATTTTCTGCATCAACACTTCAGTGGACCTGAGGAAGCCAACTGGAACGTTGGCGAAATATTGTCCTACAAAATGGATAAACGCGGAAGAATACCCGGAAAAATCACCAGATATTATGCAGTAAAACCTCTTTACATCGTAATGGAGCTGACCAAAATTTGAGCAAATTGGTTGATCCATCGGAATGCATCTCGCATCCAATGCGGTGCATCTCGCATATTCAGGCATCTCTTCTTTCTCCCATTTTTACACGCTTTCATTTAACTCACTCTGTCTGTTTGTTTGTATGTTTAGTTCAAATCTTGCAATCGAAAATTCGACCACTTTCCGACATCCAATCGATCTGAAACTTTACAGGAAGTCGTATTCCCGGTGACAATACAATGTTTTACCACTTTCGAACATCTAAAGTGTGTATTTTGATCATTATAAACATATTAATTTTAAATATGGAATTTTCAACATGGCGGATTTAAAAAAAAAAAATGTAGCGTTATTGCTATAATTTGAAGAAATTATAGCAATAATGCTACAGTTGGGTCTAAAAAGATTTTGATGCGTCATATAAGCAGCATTGCTGCTCAAAGCCTCTCACATCACGTGCCAAACCTCACCTTCTCGCTGGTGGACCTGTTAACTGATAAATCAGTAACTAACGAGGTGGGCTTTTACAGTTAAACAAAACTTATGAAAGTGTTCAAGTATACGATTGCAAGATGTGAAGACTAAAAAGTAGAAAATAAATACTTCTTTAAAAAAAAACTTTTTAAAAAACACGCTTTTATTTCGCTTGGAACAAGTAATAAAAAAATATAAAAAAATGGACTAAAAAGTAAAAAATAAATTTTTATATGAATAGTTCAAAGAACCTGGGCAATCCATAATATTTTCACCAATAAATTTTTGAAATGATAATTCAAAGAACCTGGGTAATCTATAATGTTTTCGCTAAAAATAAAAGCGTGGGGGGCCTCACCATAACATATTACTCCACCCCTACTAATATATCCATTTTACTTATCCAAAATAGTTTTTAGAGCAATCGACGACCCATGCAAGTTCCCCATTACGGCAACAGCCGTATAAATTCGCTTCTGGAATGAAACTATATCGATTGTTATATCGATTGATATATCGATTAATAACAAGCAAGATTATTAGATTACGACATAATTAGAAGAAGATTTTATATTATATGGTTGAAATTTACTTTAAAAAATTTGTCTAATGTCGTCTGCTTTTGTGCCGAGATCAAGTATTTTTAAGCTAAGCTTCGTGTGGAGATTCAGAGCATAGTCTGCTCTCGCAGCAGTAGTCTAGTAAGTACGCACATACTCCATAGCCTCGATGTCGAGTTTATGAAGTACGTGCAGTACTGCTTTAGATAAAGTGGGAATTGGATAAGACTCATTTCTTCATCATGATAACTCATGCAATAGCAACAATTGCCCACTCGCGAAATTTGTGCGCAGTGGGCACTGCAGAGGCAATAGAAGGTTAGGAGCTCGGGGTGGGGAAAATTGGGGCTTCTTATTGGCTGCAGTTTAGTTAGTCAGACATTCCTGATAAATAGCCGCATTTTATTATTCATCATGTCACTAGAATTGAGAAATGCGTTTGGATAAATCACGGTCGAAGAAAGATATGTGGAATGAATGCAAGAATGTTAATGGCTAATAATAATAAATTAAATCATGAATTTGGAGGTTTACGACCCTTAAGAAGATACTGGAGAACGAATTGCGGGTTGCGTCATGGCAAGTAATTGAGCGTACTAACCAGGAAAGCGCAATTTTTTCAAACATACTAACCAAATACTTTTACCTGTATTTTGTTCGGATGGTGCCGGGACCGAGACAAATCGCCGTACTAAGGAGGAAAACGTACTAAGGAGGAACTTACTAACCAAGTTCCACTGTTAAATATTCAGTAGCAATAATTCTCATGATAGCATCTGAAGATGATTTTTGAAAAATCAAGTCCTTAGCGTAATGGAAATTTCTCGGCAAGACAGATGTTGACTATTAGCCAGTTATTGTCCTTCAAAACTATGCGTTTCTCTACGTTTGATAAGCGATTACTGCTTGCAGTATAAATGCCGTGGGATGCCCATGCGTGGCAGTAAATTTAGCCCGCTCCCGGAATTGGAGGGTACGGCATAAGTCCTGCTTTGTTGGGTCCCAAAACTAAGACCTGCGACCATCACAAAAGGGGGAGAGTAAGGAAACGTATATTTTCAGCATTCATTCCCCATGCGTAGGAAAATCTCCGACGAAAATTTGCGGCTTTTGTCTCCTGGATTAAGAAACGTCCTGCTGCATATTTTCATCGTTAGTAGCAAAAGGGTTAACATTTAACTTAAGAATTTTTTTAAAATTTCAGCAGGCAATAAGTCAATTATCTTTGGCCCCATAGAGAGAAAGCAACGTTTATACAGGGTGTCCCATTTAACTTGACCACTCGAAATAACTTTTTGTCCAGATGCAAATTCAAAAATGTGTCAACCAAATGTCCATTAGCCGTCAGGGGGACATTAATCAGCATGACTGCCTTCATTATAGCTTTGTTATTTACAAAGATATGAATAGCGGTATGTCTTTTTTAAATGGCACCCTATATTTTTTATTCGGCAATTCATTTCCTCTCTGAAAGACTTATTCAAAAATGTAGCATTGAGGGCCATTAACATAAACAGAACATTATGAAAACATAAAAAACTCGTCCACTTACTGGAGTTAGCAGTAAACAAATGACAAGCAAGTCAAAACAACACAAAAGTCACTTTGAGCACGGGACAACAACTGCGTCCACGTCTAGGGTGCCATTTAACACTCTGCGTGCCATGGACGTAATATTACCTCCTGCTACCCCTTCTGAGTATTGCCATGGACGTAATATTACGTCATTCCATTTAATTGACTTTGTATGCGTGAAGCCGTAATATTTCGCCCGTGGTACTTTTCCAGTTTACTGCTTAGGGGTTCTGTTTTTTTCAAAAATCAACTGCTTGATGGAAAAAGAGTTCACTTTATGCCTTGAGGACGAATAGTCCTCTGTATCTACCGGCATCCTCATCTTGGGCCACTTAGTGTGAAAATTCTTTGGACCGTTTGTTGAGGGTGCATTGACCCTTTTTGTCATCCAAGATTTATAAAGCTTTGCTTGGAACAATGCTTTTTTAAGATTTCCATGCTTTGAATATTTCAAATTGAGCGTATTAAAAAAATTATTATGCATGTTACGGCGGTACAGCATTTGTTGCAACTATTTTATTTTTCAAAAACAGTAGGCTTTCATTGTTAAATTATATATTTAAAAATTAGCAATAAATGTTATTCAACTCATTCATAAAGAAGAGCGAAGTCCATTTTTATTGAAATGCACATCGATATAAATATATATTTGATGCTAATGTTTTAAAAAATCTACGAACATTGTAAAAAATGGCTGGATTTTTCAGTAGGGCTTTAAAAGCAGCTGGCACTCAAAGTATTAAAAAAGACATACCGATGTTCATATATTTGTGAATAACAAAGCTACAAGGAAGGCAATCATGCTGATCAATGTCCCCCTGACAGCTAATGAACATTTGCTTGACACATTTTTGAATTTGCATCTGGACAAAAAGTTATTTCGGGTGGTCAAGATAAATGGGACACCCTGTATAATGTTTATCTTGGTCTGTTTATTACAACGAATGACTCACGCACGTAACCAGATCTTAAGACAATAAATTGCTATTTGAAAAACATAATCCACCCGATGAGACAGCAGTCTTAGAGTGATTTGAAATTCTATTTTGTGTCTTTTTAATTTTAGCGGGCAGTTAATTGAATATCTTCAGCCCCATAGAGAGAAAGCAACATTTATATAATGTTAACTTTGGTCCATTTGTTACAACCAACGACTCACACGTGTAACCAGGCCAGACGATTTATTGCAATTTGAAAAATATATTCCATGTTTAGCCCTTTCGCTGCTGTTCAATCTTCGAAAACCTTCTCCTCACATGTGGCGAAAAGGTTAAAATGCAGTTCGTGGGCCCATGGAACAGGTACTTCCAGGATGGGCATGGTACACCCTCCGAAGGGTCACCAACCCGCGACGAGCTCACCCACACAGGACCGTCTCATTGTCCCTACCAGCGGCCTCCCTCCCCAAAAGTGACCGCTCTGACTGCAATTTGAAAATCAATCAATCCATCAATCTGATCATCAAAAAATGACTGTTTTCATCGCACTCCTGCCAATCAAGCAATCAAGTACGTCTTTGAACCGTGTTTCTACGATGAAATATAACGATATAGTTAACTTTGCTATAAACGTGGCAGCGGACAACCGGAAAATGGCCATTTTAGCAAAGTTAACAAAATCGTTGTTTTTCATCGCAAAAACACGGTTCAAAGACGTACTTGATTGGTAGGAGTGCGATGAAAACAATTATATTTTGATGATGGGATTGATAGATTGATTTTCAAATTGCAGTCAGAGCGGTCGATTTCCTGGAGGTAGGCCCCCTGCTGGTAGGGTCGCTGAGACGGTCCTGCGTGGGTGAGCTGGCCGGATTAGCAACCTTTCGGAGTGCTTCGGCGAAAGTGCTGACCGCATGGTAGGAAGGAAGAAAAAGTACGTCCACAGCAGTCTGCTGTGCGGATGTACTATACCCTTTTTCTGAACTGACGGTGGCTGACCTTGAGCTTGCTCGAGACCCGCCCTTCCCACTCTTCCAGCCAATCATAGGAGAGCAACAGGAGAAAGTTTTTAAGAGTGGGATGCCCTTGTTATGCAAAAATATGAAGCTAACAAGAATTATAGATATTTTGAAATATTGATTTTGAAAATATTAATAATTCTTTTGAAACGCAGCGGTCTCTCAGACCGCACGTCACCGGTTAAGGGTTATTATTTCTATGACCGCGCGGTGTGCATGTGGTGGTCCTCTTAATGCTGCATGTTGGTGATTGGTCAACCCCTGCCAAACACCCTAGAGGTGGCTCATAGGGTATTATACCATTTTTCTGAACTGACGGCAGCTGACCTTGAACTTGCTCGAGACCCACCCACTCTTCTAGCCAATCACAGGAGAGCGACAGGAGAAGAAGTGGAAGAGCCCGCAGTCTCTCTCCGAACTCCGTTCCGTCCACTTCGCTCTCCAGCTAGCAGTGTTGCCAAGCCGAATCTTATGAGATCGTACAGCGCTCATTCTGCCGCCCCCGAAAGTACCGTTATTCCCAAGGCTGGCAACGCCACTCGGCCGCATGGAGGGGTAGTGGGAAGGGGATGGAGGGGAACGGAGAGGTGGAAGGGGCAGCATTTCTCATTGGCTAGTTTCTATTTTCCACCCAGCCACCGTCAGTTCGGAAAAATGGTATAGGTACGTTCACAGCAGTTAAAGGGTTGGACAGCAGACAAGTGATTTGAAATTCTGCTTTGTGACTTTGAATGCATCTGCTAGCAATGGCGTCGCGACTCCAACTGAGCCGTGTTCTTGATACGTACTTAACGTAGCTCTCAATGTCTTCGTCCTCCACTTGCAGAGACGAACGGCACTCGGACCTTAGCGCCTCAAATCCTCTTTTCAATTTCAGACTACATCCTGCCTCGGAAGCGGTCGACCTGAGGGAAAACAAAAGTAATTAATGTATTAAAAACATGGAGGTACAGGCATGTACCTAGGGTATAAAGAGGATACAAAAAACTTAACCGAAATTATAGTTCCTAATATAATTTTCATACTCGACAGAAGAAAGGGAATTAAATTAAAAAAGAAGAACTTTGTGCTTTCACATTAATATTTATTCACGACCATGGTTTCAACGTTAGACGTATCATCAGGTCGTTAGACGTCACCATGGTTGAAACCATGGTTGTGTAAATAAATATTAATATGAAAGCACAAAGTTCTTCTTTTTTAATTTAATTATGAATCGCTTTCATCAAGTTACGCCTCAAACAATTAATTTTAGAAGAAAGGGATTTAACTGTTAGATTGCAGGAACGTTTTTAAACGTTTGGTAAGCTGACTTCTGGAAAAACGTTTTTAAATGTTCGACCGTTAATTCACTTCAGTACATATTGAGAACCAGTAGCGGATACAGAAAAAAATGGGAGAGGGAGGGGCACAAAAGAGTCATGAGATACCTACACTTTTATCCTAATAAAAAATTATCAAGTTTGATTGAAATCGTAATTAAAAGTAATCAAAATTTTAACAAAAATTTATAACACACATATACAAGACAATGCCATCTCATGATATACAAAAGTTATAATGGGGTTCTGAAATGTCTGGTAATATGGGCGGGCCCGCAAGGGGGGGAAATTGCGCCCCCCCTGAACCCCCACCTGTATCCGCCACTGTTGAGAACCATGACAGATAAGACGTATGAAGAATACATGTTGACGAGCATGATGCGCCTGCTCCCAGCGGGCTTCCCCCGCTCTTTTCAATGCAGGTCCACAGAGGGATAGGCGCATATCTAATTTTAAAATTTAGATAAAAAAAAAAGGCAGGGTCTTATGTACAAATTTAATTGGAATGTTCATGTACAAATTGAGGTCAGAGGACCTCTTTAAACACAACATTGGAAGTAATTACACTATCCTCTGTTAAACGCACATGATGACTCATACTTACGTATCAACAGGAGACTTGAATGTGGAATCGGCCGCATTTTGATAGAAGTTATTTAAAGAATGCGAGATATTGTTGCAAATGAACAAATGTATCAGTTTGTGTGCCGTTAATGTCAGGAATTTTTACCGGTTTTTGCTTTTTTTTAATTATTTAAAAACCAATTTTAGGAAACAATAGCAATATTTAGGAAGTAAGATATGCATGTTCTCTGATAAATTCTGTGCATTTTGGTACCTCACTTGTAGAGTTTGGTTGCGTATAAGTTGAGAAAAAGGTATCTATGCAGTAGAAATGATATAGAAGATAAGGCTTAATTATTTGGGAGAGTGTGGTGACCTTATATGAAGAGCAACAGATCACCAATAGTGTTCTTTCCTTCATGAAAGAAAACGAAAGGCATTGATTGCGATTCGTTATCCACCATTACTGTATTCATAATATACAAATTACTGTACACGTCTGAATATAGTCCCCCTTTTTTTCCAAAAATGCCTGTGGTAAAAATAAAGGGGGGGAATATATTCAAACGCATTTATTTACCTTTTCCCGAAACTGAAGCCACAAAATTCGGGGGGGGACTATATTCATGGAAATACATTATTTGGTATAACTAATAACTTCAGGCTTTACTTTGTGAAACCTCTCCATATTGGAATTAAGGAAATAAAACTTTGTAAGGTTCACCGATTGTTTAATTAAGGGCACGACCCGGGTTTCGTAACTTAGTTTAACGTAACTTCACCTGACGATGTAACTAAGTTACGAAACCCGGGTCGTGCCCTTAATTAAACAATCAGTGAACCTTACTAAGTTTTATTTCCTTAATTACATTATTTGGTTTTAGAAATTCCAGTTTAGACAAATGTTAACGGTCAATTTTAACCTCATTTGAAAAAGGCCAGATCGGAACCCATGCGATGCCACTCCACGTGACGTCACAGGGTCCTAGTTTATATATGAGTAGATAGGAGTTTTACAGCGTCTGAGATTACCAATGCATGCATGAGGCACAGAGCTCAGGGAACAGTCTCTTAATAATTTCCTATTAAAAGGTCGAAAAGTTTCCTTCATTTTATAGGGTATTAATAATCCTTATTTAAGCCAAGCACTACCTGCTAGCAGAGTACCCTGCTACCTGCTAGCAGCCAGCATCTCAATGTTTGCTCATAGCCTTGCACTAAGGTGGCCTCACAAAGTGGCAGCCGCAACGAGAATGACGTCACACGGGTTTTCCCCAGCATTCATACTTAGCTGTCGTGTTTTTGCGCGCTTGAAAATTTTCACTTTTCATTTAATCGCGAAAAATAGATATCGTCATTAAAAAATCTTAAAGCATGAAATACTTACTCCATGAGTAATAATCTTTCGATTTAGGAATTTAAAAAAAATAGGAAACCACCCTATTGTCCCAGGTTCAAATCCAATACAAGTTTTCTTGATTATTAAACTTTTAATTATAGTAAAAGTAAAAGTTAACTATCTAAGTCAACTAACTACTATACTTAAAAAGGTAGAAAGCCGAACTTTAAGCTTTCGTATGAAATTCTGCTTTGGCTCCGAAGGGTCGTGTTGAATATTGTTTTACTCATTCTTTATTCGATTACAAACAATGAATCATTTGACAGTATTAAAATGTAAATGTTTATCTTCTACAGTCAAAAGACTGAATGAGAACACGAGAAAAACTATGAAAAGTGAAACAGTCTTCTTCTTTACCTCTGCATGTGCAAAATATTTGATCATTACATTTCTTTGTACAGTAGAACCTCGTTAAAGGGAGTACGGGCTATAGCGACACCCCTGCTATTACGAGAGATAGCCGATGCACCGTCAATTGACCCTATAATAAGCGTGTTAAAAAATTCGTTTTTACGAAGCCCTTTTGGTGTTGGCTCTCGCCTTAGCGAGAGTTTCACCGCCGGAAAAACTTACATCACGACTCCTTATTCTCTGTAATTGCTAGCGATCTGTTAGAAATGAAGTTAATGGAGTGCTCAGTCTCAAATTTATGTGGTAAACTGTCGTTTGATAAATAAGTAGTTAATTTTGGTGAAAATATTGTGGCATTAGCATTCGCGAATGCTTGATCTTCTTTTGTTCCTCGGGCGGCAGAAAGCAGTCGTCAGCATACCCGCACGTCCATGAGTTGCATGAATAGAAAGCATTTGATGGCAGACACCAAGGCCAAGAAAACACCAAACAATTAGTCGTTGTTTGAGTAAGGAAATTTAGTGATGCAAATAAACATCACCTTTCGTCTGGATTTATGCTTACGTTTATCAGATAGAAATTTATCTGTCACCGCACCACTCTGTTCCTGTATAACTGTTCGCAACAGGTATACATATTGGCTATTATTTGCTCCACCTCCGATAAAGCGACAATTCGCTATAACGAGTGTTTATTGGTGCACCGTGGGGTGTCGTTTTATCGAGGTTGCACTGTAATTTTTATAGAAGGAAAAACTTCTTCTCATTACAAATAGCTTTTTAAAATTAAATTTTACCCATTATTTGATTTTTTTAAATGGCGGAAAGGTAATTTCATTTTCCTAAGTGTAGAATATTACATGAATATCGAAGTTACAAATTACATAAGACAAAATGATTGATTAAAAATTATTTCACAGCCAATTATTGAGCACACTTGTGGTGTAATTTCAACAAAATGACCACAGCAATTGAGGAATTGGAATTGCTCGTGGACAAGTTTTACTATACCTCCTTCAGAGGATGTTGCTGCCAATAACCTCAAATGAATTTTTTCTTTGTTCTGAAGCTCATTGCCCACTTGAAAATGCTTCCCTCCCAACCACTTCCTTATTTCAGCATGAAGATGGAAGTCGCACGGCACTAGGTCGACATTGCACGGTGGGTGATCGAAAAAGTCCCATTGAAATTGCAGAAGGAGCAGTTGGGCTGCATCTGCACTGAGATGACAGGTATTGTCATGGATCAGAACACTTCCAGAAGTCAGTATGTCTCTCCTTCTCTTTTGAATGGGAATGGGCATATTGTTTCACACTGAGCAGCTGCATTAACGTTAAAATTCTCTTTTATTGGCAGAAAGGTCAAGATATATCAATGCTGAAGCTATTGGGTGAGTTTTCTGACTGTTGCTCCGCAGTGAACAACTGGCAGGAGAATCAATCGAGGCAGTATAGCTAATGAGATTGCTACTAACCTTAAAATAACAACCAACGGCAAGATATGACTTGAGTGTGTACCATGCTAGCAGATAGCACATGCTTAACATAATATCTATTTTTCGTGATTAAATTAAGAGTAAAATTTTTTAAGCGAGCGAAAAAGCGACGGCTAAGTATGAATGCTGGGAAAAGCCCGTGTGACGTCTCGCTGCTGCTGTGTGAGGCCATCTAGGTGCGAGGTTATGAACACCACTACGATACAGGCTGCTTGCTGCCGAGCATGGCGGTAGCGTAGGGTACCTTGCTATCAGGTAGCCCTTGGCTTAAATAAGGAATATTGATACCCCATCAAACAAAGGAAACTTTCCGAACTTAGGTAATTTTAATCGGTGATTATTATGAGATGTTTCCCTGAGCTCTGTGCCTCATGCATGCATTGGTAATCTCAGATTATGTAAATCTCCTCTATCTACTCGCATAGAAACTAGGTCCCTATGACATCACATGGAGTGGCATCGCATGGGCGCCAATCTGGCCTTTTTCAAATGAGTTTAAAATTGACCATATTTGTCTAAACTGGGATTTCTAAAATCAAATAATTTGTACATTATGAATACACTAATGGTAGGTAAGGAATCGCAATCAATGCCTTTCATTTTCTTTGATGAAGGAAACTACCTTATTGAGGCAGTGTAGCTAATTAGATTGCCACTACCCTTAGACTAATGTATTACAGTCAGAAATGACATGAGCGTGTTGTGTGGAGGACGAGCAGTTGCCTTTTCTGTGCAGTACCCACCTGTTGCTTGTATGGTGGTTTTGCTGAATGATCGGAGTTTAAAAAAAAAAACCACCCTCGTAAAAACCGATTTGGAAAAAAAATCATATTTGTATTATCATCCAGGAAAGCAATTTTTGCCAGGTATTACGATTCATTCCTTAAAAAAGTGGCAAAATGAGGCACCCTATTGTGTGTTGAAATACGTAAATTTAGGTAATAGCCAATATTTTAACTGCTATAGTTGTTGTGGTGACAGTCATAAGTTTATGTTTAATATTTATGTTTAGTATCTATGTACATTATTGTTCTGTGAGTTGTTGGTTGTTCACTGCTGATATGTAACAGGATAAAAGATATAGAGTTCAGGAGTTTAGAAATAAACCTAGTAATCATTTCTAAATTGTGGACTCAACGTATATTGATACAGAGTATTCCCATCATACCTTTCATTCTCGGCATTTTCCTCGTCCGTTCCCACGCTAACATCCACTCTCTCTGGCTTGGTATCCACTTTAGGTTTTCCTGCAATAAAAGGCACATCATTAACATGGACAAATGCCTCGTTCTGATTACAATTGGCCCAGTGATCGTTGGAACTATCGTGCATTCACACGACCACAAATATGTATTACGATAGAGGATCCTCAAGTCAGCCTCTAAACGTGTAGTCAACCACCGCGCATTTAAAAGGGTTCACAGAAATCACCACTCCTGTTTGGTTTATGCACCCTAAGTCTACTTTACTTTTTGGCCTAAAGAGGGCAGTGAGGGACTTGCCCCTTATCCCGACACCTGTCGGAATATTTCGTTGTTATGTATTGCTTTCCTGGGGCCATGAGGCGACGAACCCGGCCTCACTCACGGACGAACCATCGAAAAGGTATCACCATTATCATCCAGACATCTGACGGTGGAACTTAGGTGTGAATTCAAAATATCAAAATATTGCAATGACAACCACATCAAAAAATCAGCCAAAAAATCTTGTTTTCGTCAGAGGAATCTCATGTTCCTCAGACATTCATATATACGCAATAAAAGGAAAAAAGTTTCAGTCCCATAAGGCTCCCATGTTAATTCAAGTCGATATATCTCGAAAACTAATCGACTTTTTCGAGATTTATTATTCGCGATTCCAGCCAACGGAGACACCACCTGGCGGAGAACGCTCGAAACAGAGGAACGATGGTCATGACGCGGTAGTGCTATGAGGAATAGTGTATATGAGACCTTTACACTGTTTTATTGACTAGTTACGGGGGGATACCTACTTTTTGGTTTCAAAGCAATTATTACCGTTACTTGAGGTTAAATATTCTTTAATTCTACGACCCTGTAATAACTGCAGCAGAAGTGGAATTGTTTCAAAGCGAGGCGACGGCTGTTGTTCCTGCACGTAGGTAGGAGCAGAAAGCTCTTGCTTAGGACGATTTTAATGGAGATACGTTGGTTTTACATGTTATAACTATCCCAGACGGCACAGGAAGTTTTCGTACCTAAATACGAGGGTGGACAATCAAGATACAAAAATCGCGCTTAGGAAGTTACTTAGAAGGTTTTGTTTCTTTATTTCCTTTAATGACGAAAAAAGATGCAAGAGGACTGGCAAATTCATATGCATCGATAAAATTGTATCTCATCGATAAAACTGTATTCGGTCTGGGACTATTTTCTTTCGCGGGTGGTGCCATCTGGTGCCATCGTGCCATATCCTCCTAGAAAGATCACATGCCTTCACAAGCCGTTGGAGATGGCATGGTTTACGTCACGTGTCACCATATTTCAGGGATTTTTGTGGTTAAGTTTGTGAAAAATAGAGTGTCTGGTAATGGTGAAGTTTCCTATATTCTTTAATTTCATTCTCTGGGCTTCAGAAACGTGTTTGTGAGATATTTTTGTTAAAAATGCCTTCCGTGTGTGTAATGTCGGGATGTAATGGAAACTCCGAAACATGGCTCAAGTTTTTAGCTTTCCAAAAGATCCTGAGTTGAAGAAGAAGTGCATTTGGGCGATAAGAAGAAAAAATTTCACCCCTACGAAAAACTGTGAGGTATGTACTCTTTCTCGCTGTAATTATTTGGATGTAATTTTAAGTTAGAAGTGGCTTCGGGATGCTGATGCTTCAGGATGTTGATGCATCAACATCCCGAACGATTCAGTACTGAAGTACTATAGTACTATTCAGTACTAAAAATGGTGATTCAAAATATTGTAGCAGCAATTATTTTGAAAATTCTTGCATTTTAGTTGTCTTTTTTGTATTAATTCATTCGGTAAACGTGTGGTTAAAGGAGAAACATAGGAATAAGCTGCCAAGTTTATAGGATCGAATATTGCTTCTTAGCTTGCCCTATGGTGTATTACACGTCGGCTTTCATCATTTCAAATTATCTTATGCTATAGTTTAAAACAATAAAAATATCAGGCATAAAAGTATTTACTATATTTACGAGCCTAGTAATTTGATTTCTCATGCAGAAATAGCAAAAATTGGAAATGATTTGACCTAATAAGTTACATGGTATTTTATTATTTATTAATTTTAGGTGCATGAGCTTCACATCGCACCTTGTGATATCAGAAAATAATCTGTGGCCTTGGACGAGAAGACGAGGAGAAAATTCTTGCTGACTTGGAGGTGCCCAGATTGGAGGAAGGTACGCTTGCTTCATTGTTACCTGTCGCCAAGAAGACGGACATTGTGGCAGAAGTGACATATTTGTGGATGTGGATTAGATTTGTGCAAGTTGGTGCAGTGATAGTGGACGTTCATCGGAGAAAGTATTGACGATAGTTTGTATGTATCGACCAGTCCTCTTTTAAATAATTTTCTATTCGAAAGAGAATAAGAGTAATTGTTTCGCTAAATTAGATGTGGGATAGAAGAGAAAATTGGAAATATTATTGTGGTTGACAATAGAAAATACATAATATATGTATTGTATTTCTGTGGGTTTTTTCTTTCCTGCCTCTTTAAAATTTCTTGCGGTGGTGACTTCATGCAAAGTAAGTATAAAATCGGAGGTGTGATCTAAGAGATGCCATGTTTTATTTTACAAGTGTTTATGCTGGTGATTTGGCAGGACTTTCATATTTTTAATAGGTTGATACATTTACTGCAGTGACCTAGGGACTTTTACTCATCCCAAATAATTTTTCAAATACTTTAGCGCCTGATATGGGTAAGTTTTAGTAGCTGAGACTGAACTATACGTTAATTTTTGCTTGCATTTTGATGAATTCGATCATACTAATAGCAGATGTGTCAGCAATCCTGTTTCATCGGCAATTTTTATTTAAAAATTTTATTTCGTCAGGCTTTAGGGTAAGCTTTTTAATGCTCGTGGGCTATGTGATGTCTTATTTAGTGTCAAAATTAATAAGAATTTACTCTCATTAACATCTCAAGGTTTCCAAGTAAGTACGAGCCACTTAACAATGCTGGATGCTGGGGGTGCGTGAATTAGCCATGAGAATCTCATTTTTCGCAGAGTTATTTAAGTGGCCGAGTAAGTTTTGTAAGTTCTCAATGGGTAAATAATACTATATCATGAATTCTAATTACCATGAAAAACTCACAACCGACAAAACTTTGTCGGTCGTGAGTCTTTCATGGTAATTAGAATTCATGATATAGTATTATTTTTTAGTGTAGTATTATAGTACATTTTGTCGATCGTGCGAGTTACGATATATCTAATGTCGACCTAATCGATTGAGATTAGCCTGAGTGCCGTGTTCCTGCGCGCTTCGTATCCAATCGTACGTGCTTAGTAGCGGACATTCACATGCTGCGTACGCGCTTCGTCGACAGGCCGCGAACGGAAATTATCCATTGACGAAAAGCGACGGAGCGGCATAGTATCCCCTTAGTCAATGGGTACTATGTACATACGAATTAGATACGGAGGGTTCTGTGCCGTCTGGGATTAATATAGTGTTATTTCAATTGAAAATCGTTCATGTGTCAGGTTATGCAGAAAAAAGTAGAAAAATAGCTTATATCCAATGCATCAAAGTATCCGATATCCGTGATCGCGGTTTTCGAGATTTTCATTATAACATACTCAATATTTACATTGCCATTACCCGTGTTAGTCTGATAAATGTGTTTTTTTTCTTCTGTGCGCGATGTGCTATTGAACGATTTACCTAAAGTTGCTGAGTATAGTAACTCAACATTGAAGTTATAACGTATAAGTATCAATAGCAAGGAGGATGAACCTACTGTACCATTGAAAGAACGATTTTTAACAGCGTCTCACGATGTAAATTAGTAATATATTAATTATGGTAAACATTATTAGCTTATTTTGATTGATTCCAGGTGTCAATTCAGTATAGACAATTCGAAGTCATACATAGTCACAGAACATACTGCTTTCAGACAAGAAATGGATGACTTTCACCTATTCAAGGCAATGCCAAGTTTCATTTCGACTTTGAAATGTAATAGTGGGCAAATAAACTTAGTCCCCAAATTCCTTTCCCCGTAGACAGTTACGATAACTCATTCATCGGATTATTATTTAACTGTGATACCCAACTTAAATTCAAAACCCAGCCAATTTCATGTGATGCTCCGTCGAATAAGCATAACCTGGTGTTAATAAGATTGCTATAAATACTATTGTTTCTACAGAATATTACAAAGATAATATTGCAATTCCTTTCTGAGGTAACCGAACGATTAAAACTAATATTATTAAGACAAGTACTACTTATCATACTATTACATGATTCATGTAAAAATATCAGGCCTATTCAGTTTCCTTCTAACCATCAGCGGTTGGATATCCAAAATATGCATTGTTTCTCTGTATGGGATATGTTTAGTATTGAATCCACCATAGTAGTTTAAAATTTGCTTTGTACCCTTTCAGTTGTAATCACTTTGAGCAAATGAATGTGTTTTTGCAACTCAAAGCAGACAATTTTTAAAACCTAACATACATGCGAGCCTTTTGCAAATTACCTATTAATTACACCAACTTGTATATTTTCATCTGAGGAATTATTAATGAAATTATTAAATGTAGCTAAATTAGTAGCAGTAGACATTATTTATCTGAAACCTTGCTGTTCAGTAACTACATACTTCAACATGGGGATAAAGAACGAATAACTATCGTCTCCATGATTTTACCAAGAACTGGTAGTCAACGAAGATGTGAATCAACGGTAAAGTCCTTAAGTCTTCCTTAAATTTCTAAATTATACCAAACAAAATCATTTCCCAATGGTAAATCACACCAAATAACTATTTCGTTCATTTATTATCCGGAAATATGATAATAATATAGGTGAACACAGCAATCCACATCAGTGAAGCAGACGGCTGCGGCGCCCAAATACAACACGAAATCTGCCTGGAATGGATTATGGTCCCATGTATTGAAGCGGCAGATTGTGTATGAAATACAATTAAGTTCTTTTGTAGTGTATTCGAAAGAAATGGCTAGGAAGAAACGCAATACGAGTCGGATGGATGCAAGTCGAGAATCAAACCTGACTGGTAATGATTAGGTACATTATAAACACCTTAGTTACATCGTCAAGCAGTTTTCTTCAGTTCTAGATCTTCTTACGGACGAAAGGAGCCGATAAATACACCATATGAAGGTTTTAAAAGAATATTTCTATCTTATAAGCTCTTGATATTATGGTTTATGTTCTCTCCGTACGCCAATGCTTTACGATTGTTTTGATTTTACCATCATTCTGGCGGCCATATTGGAAATTGACGTCACTGACAGCAGCGCCGCCATCGGTCATTTGAGTCTCGAATAGTTATTCCGCGTTCATCTAGCCATCTCTTGCCTTATAGTTATGAATGGACACATGTATTAACTGTTGAATTTTTATGAATATACCTCAAGGAAAATTCGAATGTAGGGATTTTGGGTACAGAGCGTTGGTGGCGCCTTCTCTCGCTTGAAATGTGATAACATATATTAGATCCTCTCTTTTTGGAATTATGTCTTCGAAATTAACTTAAGCGGCTGGGTATTGGCATTAATTGGTCTCAGTCCATTTATTTTCAAAATTTTTTTAAGTTTATTGGGTTAAAACCCTTAAAATCAGAAAGGGAGGAGCTACATCCTAGAGTAGGGGCTAAAACATGAAAAATCGGCTATATTTCACATATTCATCCGCGATTAATTTTATATTTATCTCCATTATGTACACATACAATTCAAAACGTTCTCTCAATGCCTATATCATCGTGGTTACTAAGACGACCTTGAGGATTGTTGAGGACGAATGAGCAT
The DNA here is from genome assembly GCF_921293095.1 of Ischnura elegans. Lineage (NCBI taxonomy): Eukaryota > Metazoa > Arthropoda > Insecta > Odonata > Coenagrionidae > Ischnura > Ischnura elegans. Next base: position 6,509,488 of record NW_025791659.1, on the reverse strand, counting down.
GTTGTTAGTCCATTCCGCCCATTTCAACGGCATTTTGAGTGGTTTTTTCCGCTTTTTAAGAACTTATGGACCCAATACTCAAACACACGTGACACAAATATGTTCCCACATCACTCCCAAACCCGCTTTATGAACTCAAGCGCCCATCGACTCGCCTAGCCCACTCCACCACCACTCGCTAGCCTGGAGACCTGGGGTAAGTCACTCAGTGCTCTCCTGCAGGCCCATTATCTGTTTTTCTGTTTCATACAGTCCACTTTTCTTTCCGTAATAATTATGAAATGTCCCGCCTATCAGTAGCTCACTCGAATTCCGCCCAATTGTGGACGGAACGGGAGACAACTCCCGTCACTGAGAGACAAATTGATTCAAGTTTTACTGAGAAATAAGGTATAATTAGGGTTGTCAACCGAGCTTTATACACATGATGACAGTGGCACCGACTCCAAGGGGCCTTCGAACGGTTCAGCTTCGACCCACACACCGAGTACAAAGTATGGCTCAATGAAGTAAAGGTTTGGCATACCACCATAAGATGCATGGGGCACTCATATTTTTACCACCAACAGGAGAATCGTGAACGCAATTCAGCCATTCGATCATGATGCTAAATATTTTAACCTCTCTATAAGTATGTCACACGTAATGGGTCGAAACTATTCCCTCTCATCCCCCTCCTCTCAACTTCTGGGATCGAAACTTAACTATAAGCAGCGGAGTTTCAATTAATTTATCTTCATTCTCGGGAGTAAAGTGTAGTCCTGGGTTGAAACTAAACTCCTTGATGATTTTAATTTCGTTCAAGAACGAAACTAAACCTAGACCTCTCGATTTCGTTTCTCTCCGGGTTGAAATAATACATTTTCCTTTTGTTTCACTTTCCAGACAGCACACTTGGTGTATTGCACATGTATTACAGCTGTACCATTTGTAACTCACCAGTGACGCCGACTCATTTGAGCCTGAGGGGGCCCGAGCCCCCTCGAAAATTCCTTATGGGTGTGAGGAAAAAATGTGTCAGGCTTGTCAATTTTCCCCGCAGTGTCCAGATATTAAGATTCGAGTTATCAGGGTTATAATGTTGATCACATGACACTTGTAAAATGCTTGAAAAACTTAAAACTCACCACTTATAAAATTTCCCGGGGAGAGATCTACGGTTTCATCTACATCTACATAATACCCTGCAAAGCCACCTAAAAGGTGGGTGGCAGGGGGTGTTAGGACACCAGCCATTGACAGCTTTAAAAAAAATAAAGTGCTCTAACAAGGTTGGGACTAGCTAAACGTCCTTTAGGTTCGGGGAAAAAAAGAATTCCCATATCTATCCGTTAGGAAAAACATCTCTCTTAATTTATCGCTTCTTTCGGACCTGGAAATATAGAGTGGCTCTAATATTATGTTCTCCGTGTCGCTCTTAAAGATATGCATTCTTAAATTTTCAAGTAATCTAAGCCTAGCACGCAGCCTCCGAGTCTCCAATGGCTCCCAGCCTAATTCCCTTAACATCTGCGTAACACTGTCTGTATGCCCGTAGCAGTTTTTGACGAAACGCGCAGCCTTCCTTTGTATTTTATTCATGGGCCCACCGATATTTTTTGTAAGTTGGCATCCCTGCATGATGATGTTATTTATGGAACTCGTAACTTTTCAATGCTATTCCTCACATATGCAAACATTATGCCACAAAATATTGGATAAAAGCAGATCACATTGCCCCATCACCGAGCCGTGGACATTTTTGAAAACCGGTTAAAATGCGACCGAAATGGCTAGAGAAATAAGCCTTCAATGAGGGGGAATAAGGCCTCCTCTGGGCAGTCCCCGTGCACACGATGATGATCAAAACCTGTGCTGCCCTCCAGTGCTGAAATCTAAAGTGAACGAGAAACTGACGGTTAGCAAAGCTGTTGAGGTATGCAGGGTTAATATATTATACAGTAAAACCTCTATGTAGTGAACCTCTTTACATCATAAACCTCCATATTTCATACCACCCCTACGGTCCCATCTGATTTACATGTAAATTTATAGGCAATCCTCTTTGTAGTGAACCTCTTTATCTCGTAAAACCTCCACTTATCATACCAAGGAGATAACCCTGAATGGTCTAACTACCTCTGCAAATCCTTCCAAGAAAACAAGAGATCATTAAATCAGCCGGGATTACGTACATGGAATGACATTTTCAGTAATAAATGTTTCACTCTTTTTTTTCTTATACATCTACCTTTAAAATGCTGTAACTTTCACGTTAATCATTAGTTGTGGCCATTTTGTTCAACATGAGAGTATATTTAACAGTGAATAAAAAAAAGGTATCCAATTATCCAAATCATTTTAAGCGACTGTTGAATTGAGAGAGATTACATCATTTTCTCTCGAATCATGGTAAAAATCACGCGATAGCACTCGCTGTCTGTTATCATTAAATAATATATATATGTTCACTAATGCATGCATGCTTCTTTAAAGGCATGAATATAATGGTTTAAAAGACAGAAGTGCCTTTCCTTTCCAAAGGATATGAACAAATGGTGCCCATCACTAAAACCTCTCCATAGTGAACCTCCATACACCAAATTGCCCAAATTTTGGTCCCGTCCATTGCGATGTACAGAGGTTTTACTGTATTTCATCATTTCTGAGTGTGTATGTGAAACGGCGTGGATATAAACAGTTGTAGCGAGCTAATGTGACAGTTTACATTCAAAGAGATTTTACACCGGATCACCTTGCTGTGCACATTTTTGAGAACCGATTAAAATGCGACCAAAGTGGCAACAGAAATCAACCTTGTGTGGGATGTATTTGGGCCTACTCTATGCAGTCATCGGGCTGAAGGATGGCGTCATCAATGGTTTTAGTGACGGAATAAGGGACGTGCCGAGTGATGGAAAAATGAATGAGATTTAAACAAAATTGTTTGTGAGTAGGACTAGCATCGCAGAGCAACGGCGTATGCGAAGAGAGGATCGGAACTCTTTCTACTCCCTCTTATGCCACTATTACCGCCGCAGTTAGAAAAAATCGGAACTCTTTCTACTCCCTCTTATGCTGCTATTACCACCGTAGTTATAAAAAAAGGCGCACATTCAAAGGCATATGTCTGCAACTTTCACACAAATTCCAGGCATATGTCTGCAACACCGCACAATAGTGTAAAAAAATGCCACAAAATTTTTTTTCTTCATAGCTTCGATGCTCAAATTAGGGGTGCGCCTCTTACACACGCTTATATGCTATTTGGGCCTACTCTATGCAGTCCCCTTGGGCTGAAGGATGGCGTCAGCACTGGTTTTAGTGACGGAATAAGGGACGTGCCGAGTGATGGAAAAATGAATGAGATTTAAACAAAATTGTTTGTGAGTAGGACAAGCAACATAGAGCAACGGCGTATGCGAAGAGAGGATCGGAACTCTTTCTACTCCCTCTTATACCGCTGTTATCAAAAAAAGGCACACATTTCGACAGTCGACTGTCGAAATTCCAGGCTTACGTCTGCAACACTGCACGATAGGATGGGGGGTGCGCCTCTTACACATGCTTATACGGTATTTGGGCCTTCTCTTTGCAGTCCCCTTGCGCTGAAGGATGGCGTCAGCAATGGTTTTAGTAATAAAGCGTTATTGTACTTTTCCACACGATTTAATTAATACCAATTTGCATTAATTTGTATTAAATCGTGTGGAAAAGTACAATAACGCTTTATTATTAAGAATGGATTTTCACAAAGTAAAGCCAGAATCAATCAAGTTTAATGGTTTTAGTGATGGAATAAGGGACGTACCGAGTGATGGAAAAATGAATGAGATTTACATCCCTCGAACCATCACTGTATGTGATACCGCGAGGGAAACGGACATTTTGCCCGCCCGCCATTGGAGCAAATGCGTGAGACGTACCTTGTAACGAATGGTAAAAATAACAGTGCAATAGGGTGGTTTCCTATTATTTTTTTTATTGACTAAATTGAAAGATTATTACTCCTGGAGTACGTATTTCACGCTTTTAGATTTTTTAAAGACTTTTTTTCGCGATTAAATGAAAAGTGAAAATTATCTAGCGCGCGAAAACGCGACGCGTAAGTATGAATGTCGGGAAATCTCTCCGTACGTCGTATTTCTGGTTCCCGCTGCCGCCTTGTGAGGTGACCTTGAGGCGAGTTGAGCGCTGATACGACGCAGGCTGCTAGCGGGTAGCTGAGTACCCTGCTGGCTGGTAGCGCTTGGCTTAAATAAGGATTATTAATACCTTATCAAATGAAGAAAACTTTCCGACCTTAGCCAGTTTTAATAAGTGATTATTAAGACATGTTTCACTGAGCTGTGCGCCTCATGCATGCATTGGTAATCTCAGATGATGTATAACTCCTATCTTCTCGTATAGAAACTAGGTCCCTGTGACGTCATGTGGAGTGGCATCGCATGGGCGCCAATCTGGCCCTTTTCAAATGAGGATAAAAATGGACCATTGCCATTCGTCCAAACCGGTATTTCTAAAACGAAATAATTTGTATACTATGAATACACTAATGGTTGGTAACGAATCGCAATCAACGACTTTCATTTTCTTTGATGAAGGAAACTACCCTGTTATTATAAATCATTATAATTATCATTGGAAGCTTTCCTTTGGATTCTGGCTAAAGCCAAATTACCTCAAAGCCCAAAAAAATAAACGATATTAAAGTGCGGCTGCCGAGAGTTACCTGATGGTAAAATATACATATTTATCATAAACCCTTACAGAAAAATATAAAAATATTATTATAAAATTGAATTTAGCCTTCTAGCTTTTTTTTACAGCGACCAAATGAATTAACTCCTCGGTCGATGCCAATTCTGCGGTCCCTCAGGAGGCTCATAAGTCACTCACCTCTCTACTAATCCACAGCACTATTATTTCACACACTGCACTACAACTACGCACACAGCACCTACAAATTCGCTTAGATAATTATTGACTTGAGTCGCATTGGACTACTAGATGTCCCTGCGCCGCTATATAATGTAGTCATGTGAGCACCAAGCGAGCATGAAGTATCTATTTAATTTTTTTCATTTCGGGGGGGGATCAATCCCCCTTGATACCCCCCCTGGCTACGGCCTTGTAACCTTCTTTATACAGGGTTCCCACTCTACCTTCATCATAAAATTCAAGGTTTTCTCCAGGTTTTCACGGTCTAAATGTCATCGATTTCACGGTTTGTAGATGAGGCATTTTAGGCAGAAATATTGATCACGTGACAATCATCGGCCGCACGTTAACTAAAAATGTAACAAACGCAACAGATGCCTTGAATGCAAACGCAGCGATGAAAGTGCTACCTCTTATGACGTCACCTGTAGTTAGCAAAATTCATGTCCGGCTAAAAGGGTGTGAGTGGGAAAATGGAGAGAGCAGGGTGGCAGTTAAGCGAAGAAGTGTCTGATTTTTTGCCAGGGTCAACGCCTTCCAATCGCAGGCTTAAGGTCAATGTGCTGTCATGGCGCACACTTGGACCAATTAATAGTTGGGCTTTCGAATACACGTGTGCAGGTATATGCATGGATTTTGCCTGCATGTGAATGATTGAAATTTCGTTTTCTTTCTTTTAATCCATCTATCTTTGTTCTACAATCAAGTTTGAGACATTTCTAAGGTATTATGACGAGATTCACGGCTCTTTCCAGGTTTTTTCACGGTAGACGAAATTCACGGCTCATTCACGGTTTTAAGGTTTTCACGGTTGAGTAGGAACACTGTTATAGTCCGGCAGCCGAGAATTGCCTGATGTCAGGCAGAGGTGCACTGAATAGTAGAGGCCTTCACATTGTAGAAATCCATCTTACTGATTTGTGAATGAAAAACTTTGCTGTTTCTACAATTTGTAGAAACAGCAAAGTTTTTCATTCACAAATCAGACAGGCAGAGGGGTCTAGTCTTTTCTAGTTCTAGAAATAACATCCATTCCAACCAATATACCAGCTCTCTCTGCCTAAAAGGTCCCTACCACTCTGCCTCGATCCTATACAATAAAGTTCCCGATGAAATAAAAAATTGCAAATTACCTTCCGAATTCAAAAGGAGACTAAAAAGCCTCCTAGCTGAAAAATGCTATTACAGTATTAATGAATACCTGGAGGATGCATTATAAAGGAAATTTTCTAGATGGCAACTTGAATGCCTATAATTTTCCATACTTTCTGTTAGTATGTTTATAACCCTCTCAGCTCTGTTTCTAATGTTTTGTACATATAGTGAAATGATTATCTTGAGAATTCCCAAGAACCTGGAAAATTTTCAATCATGTATGTATGTTGGTATCTCATATTCAATCATGTATGTATGCTGGTATCTCATATTGACTTTAGCCTTGCAGATGTATAATTTGCCAATGGTGAAATAAATTTATTATTATTATTATTAGTTTGGGGTAGGGGGCAAGGTTTCCAGGTAAGAAAGGGAAACGCCCACCTAACATGTAAAGAAAAGGGCACTGTGAAGAAAGGAGCCGCAAGGGACGATGAGCGTTAAGGACACAGAGGACAATTTCTTTATTTTGGTGATTCGAAGAAAGAGGTTGTTTTGGTGGCTCAGGCTTATTTCACTACAGTGCAACCTCGATATAACGACACCCCATGGTGCACTAATAAACACTCGCTATAGCGAATTGTCGCTTTACCGGAGTTGGAGCAAATAATAGCCAATATACCTGTTGCGAACAGATATACAGGAACAGGAGTGGTGCTGCGACAGATAAGCATCTATCCGATAAACGTAAGCATAAATCCAGACGAAAGGCGATGTTTTTTTGCATCACTAAATTTCCTTACTCAAATAACGACTAACTATTCAAACAATTTATAAGTGCCGCACTGAATAAAAATCATTCAAAGCATTGTTTCGTCAATCATTATATTTATCGAACGACAGTTTACCACATAAATTTCAGACTGAGCACTCCATTAACTTCATTTCTAAGAGATCGCTAGCAGTTACAGAGATTAAGGAGTCTTGATGAAAGTCTTCCGGCGGTGAAACCCTCGCTATGGCGAGAGCCAACGCCGAAAGGGTCTCGTAAAAACGAATTTTTTAACACGCTTATTATAGGGTCAATTGACGGTGCATCGGCTATTTCTCGTAATAGCGGGGGTGTCGCTATAGCCCGTACTCGCTTTAACGAGGTTCCACTGTACTTCATACACATGCGACAACGTTGTATGACTAGGCGAGGGTGTGATGTGCTCTTAACACCTCTTGGTCCGGCACCCTTTAAACTAGACTAGCCATTGGGGCCGGTCATATTATATGCCATAGGCCTCAATATATGTTCAAACTATTATAACGTCGATAAAAAAGACGTCAATAAGAAAAACTTTCACAAAAACAAACAGTAAAGCTACCTGAAGACGCACAAACCAGAACTAGGTCGAAATAGTTCCAAATAAATCCGTAGAGGTCAGCAGGAGACTACACTGCATGAAAACGTAAAAACGTGTGATCGGCACATAAGCGCTGGCGGCGGAAACATGTAAAAAGATGTGTGCGGACCATAATGTGTTAATAAAATGAAAATACTTTGATCTATTCCAGACTTTATTTTAAATAGCACGACCTGCACAAATTTTTCTGCACATCATGCTATCATCAGGTCAGAAAGGGAAATGATATGCAAAAACCCGGGTCGTATTATTAAAAATGAAGTGTGGAATAGAACAAAGTACAGTAAAACCTCTTTGTAGTGAACCTCTTTACATCATAAACCTCCATACATCATACCACCCCTATGGTCCCGTCTGATTTACATGTTAATTTATAGGCAAACCTCTATATAGTGAACCTCTTTATATCGTAAAACCTCCATTTATCATACCAAAGAGACATCCCCGAGACAGCCTAACTACCTCCGTAAATTGTACCGAGACAACTAGAGACCATTAATGCAGCCACGATTACGTACGTGGAATGACATTTTCAGCAATAAACGTTTCCCTCTTTTTTTTCTTATTAATGTACCTTATTATGCTGTGATTTTCATGTTAATCATTAGTTGTGGCCATTTTGTTTAATATGAGAGCATACCTTACAGTAAATAAGAAAAAAGATATCCAACTATCCAAATCATTTTAAGTGACTGTTGAATTTAGAGAGATCACATCATTTTCTCCACAATCTTGGTAAAAATCATGCGATAGCGCTAGCTTTCTGTAATTATTAAATAACAAATATATGTTCACTGATGCATGTATTTGTGTTTAAACACATAATTACATATAATGGTTTAAAAGACCTTTGGCCTTTGTAAAGAGAATGGCCTTTGTGCCTATCACTGAAACCTCTCTGTAGTGAACCTCCATACATCAAAGTGCCCAAATTTTGGTCCCCTCCATTACAATGTAAAGAGGTTTTACTGTATTTTTATTTTATGATGAAGCAGTTCCACAAAGTAACAATGGAGACCGTGTCTTATATTAAAAGGTGTGAGGTGCGTTTGGGGAACAGTGATTGATGGAAACCATTGCTGGCAGAGGGTTCTCTGCCCCTCCTTTTGGACTATCATCAGACAACTCTCGCTGGCCCGACTCTACTATCAGTATTAGATTGGACATTTTTGAATTGATTGCAATCGTGACATCAGTCACGCTACAATTATGGCGCCTACACGATGCCACTCCACATGACGTCAGAGGGACCTAGATGCTATATAAGAGTAGTCATGAGTTTTACATCGTCTGAGATTGGCAATGCATGCATGAGGCACAGAGCTCAGGGAAACATCTCTTAATAATCACCTATTAAAACTGCCTATGGTCGGAAAGTTTCCTTCGTTAGATGAAGAATTAACAATAATAATTAAAACTCCTGACTACTCTTAAAGCATCTAGGTCCCTCTGACGTCATGTGGAGTGGCATCGCATAGGCGCCCATCTGGCCTTTTTCATATGAGGTTAACATTGACCATTAACATTCGTCTAAACTGGGATTTCTAAAACCAAAATATTTTCTACATTATGAATAGGCTAATGATAGGTGATATTTGGAAATTCATACCTTTTTCACGATTAAAGCGGACTGATAAAGTCTGCAAGTTGTACCTTATCGTCTTCTTCCCGTACACCTTGCGATAACTAACTTTCCTGCACGACTTCCACACACCAGAGTCCATTGCAACACATCACTTTGCACGAATACGCACAGCCCATGTTGGAGTCCGGCTACAGAGCAAATTGAAAGAATCGGGTGATACGTTATTATAATTTTATTACAAAAAAAAGATCATGCAGCTTAGAGATTAATATTAATAATGGTGTTCACATATGTAGCTCTCCATAAAAGTAAAATACAGTAGATTCCGTTTAATGGGTCCACCGGTTACTTGGGGCAGCCGCTTAATTGGGGCAGATCTTGAAGAACAGATACCAATAGAGAAATATCCCAGAGTATTCTCCGCTTAATTGGGACAGCATGCCGCTTTATTGGGCCATGAGTCGGCGTCATAGACTCGCGACGAAATTAAATTTTTTTGTTTTCAGAATACTATTTTTTTATACTTTCCTCCTTTTATTTACTCTTATTTTTCACAAATGTTCCTATTCTTGCCCTATTTTGAAAGCTCTAGTTCTAATAATATCCGCAAAAGGATAGGACTTTTCTTTGATAGGACTTAGTAAAAGCCATTCATTCAGCATCGCCCGACGCTGTGAAAAATATATATTTAATAAATTGTTATAATTCTTAAAAATGATAATAAAATTAACTAAACTCGCTGATTTATTAATAAAATTAATAGTTTAATAAACTTATGTTGCATTATAAACATTCTTTAGTCTTCTTTCTATCATTTCAATGTTTGTTTATGCCCATATACAGGATAGTTCGCCTAATTGGGGCAGCCGCTTAATTGGGGCAAAGTGTACTAGTCCCGATATGTCCCAATTAACCGGAATCTACTGTATCTACTATTTGTTACAAACAGTAATAACTGCAAAACAAAATATGCCATTACATATGCAAAACAATAGGGTGGTTTCCTATTATTTTTTCATTGCCTACATCGAAAGATTATAACTCCTGGAGAACGTATTTCACGCTTTTAGATGTTTAAATGATAGCAGGATTGGCTTAAATAAGGATTATGAATATGCATGGTGCCGCCGAGCATGGCGGTAGCGCATGGTATTAATAAGGATTATTATTAATACCCTATCTAACGAAGGAAACTTTCCGACCATTGGCAGTTTTAATAGGTGATTATTATGAGATGTTTCCCTGAGCTCTGTGCCTCATGCATGCATTACTAATCTCAGACAATGTAAAACTCCTGACTACTCTTATAGATTTATCTAGGTCCCTCTGACGTCATGTGGAGTGGCATCGCACAGGTGCCAATCTGGCCTTTTTTATATGAGGTTAAAATTGACCATTAACATTCGTCTAAACTGGGATTTCTAAAACCAAATAATTTTTATATTATTAATACACTAGAGGTGGGTAACAAATCGCAATCAATGCCTCTCGTTTTGTTTGATGAAGGCAGCTACCCTATTACATTCACCCAAATGACACTATAGAAGGATGGATGACATTCACGTCAATTTCCACGAGTTACTATTCTACCAGGAAGTCCCATATCATTGCTCTATTAATATATATGATGCTCTTCCTCCAGGAATAAAAAACATTATCAACATTAATGACTTAAAATGAGTATCTAAAGTTTTTTTTACAAAAGCATTGCTTGCACTCTAAGAATATCTTGTCATTGAGTATCAAACTGATTAACCTTTTACTGCGAGCTAATTTTGGTAACGTATACTGCATGTAATTGTTGAGGTATATGTTCATGTCACAGTAGGGTCATTCCATGTCAGTTTACCCAGGCATGGCACCCACTGACTCGGATTTTAAACACAGCAAAAATCTCAATATTGTAAGCACTGTTGACCTTGATGTAGAATTAATTTGGTGTATATTTTAAATGTATTTTTAAACTTAATTGTTGATTTTTTTGCACAAAATTTTATCTTATCTTTTATTATCTTATTTTATCTTATGACGCATGTAAAATATTTCCTCTCTCCTCTATTTCCTCTTTCCTCTAATAAATTTTTACCCTGTGCCCTGCACTCTGGAATTTGATTCCCACTAGCGCCACTTCTGAGCAAACATCTCAAACTTTGGCTCCCCACATCTTGCAAACTATGAGGGTGAGAGAGGAAATATTTTACATGGGTCATAAGATAGGTGATAGTAGCTAGTGACAAAAATTTCATTAAAATCCGAGTCGGTGGGTGTCATTTTGAAAATTTCTGGGCGATTTGACGTGGAATGACCCAGTAGTAACATGGGGATTTAATTTGGTAATATTAGATAATTACCACATGTCATGTAAAAATTTTGTGCAAAAAAATCAACAATTAAGTTTAAAAATACATTTAAAATATACACCAAATTAAATTCAACATTAAGGTAAACAGTGCTTACAATTTTGAGAGTTTTGCTGTGTTAAACGTGGCTTCTACCAACATGAAAACGTCACTTTTCAAGGTAATTTGTCAAAACAACACCCTTTGAATGTGGATTACACATAAACATTATATTTGAAAATATTTGCAGCATAGTTTTTGAAAATAGTTACTTGAATAAACATCTGAAAGTCTCATTCCTTTAGCTTCCTTACTATTTTTTTCAAAGCAAAGAAAAATTGGATCATTGGTAGATAATCCGACCAACAACTAGCACAATTTTCTTCAGTGACGTGGTGCGTACAAATGCTAATATCTTAAGGCCTAGTTACATGATACATTAACACATACAGGTTAATGTCTAATCATGTATGAACGCTAGAATGAACGCCAAAATGCACCGTGTAACCACCCAACTTGTGCGAATGCATGAACAGAAAATAGAACCTGTTCTAATTTGGTTCATGCATTCGTACATGTTCCGTTCCACCAAAATCATTCACGCAAACGTAAATTAACTTGTACGCGTTAATGTACTGTGTAACCAGGCCTTTAGAAATCATAGGTACAGTGGCGTAGCCAGGAATTTCGTTTGGGGCTGGGGAGGGTCCAAAACAAGGAGAAATTTTTTGAAAAAAAAAGATTACTCAGTAATATAGGGTTTTAAACTAATTTTAAACACTTTTCATTTAAAAAAAATTCATTTTACACAATCTTTTGTAAAATGATGGGGGGCCGGTGGGGGGGGGGGCGGACTGGCTACGCCACTGCATAGGTATATGGACTACAATATTTTAGAACCTAAGGTGATAAATACTATACTAGCAAGAAAATCATCAAAATCTGATACCTATGGGGTAATGGTTGAGTAGCCGTAGAACTATACGATATGAAACCCGGATCATGCCTAATAAACATACAGAGACAGCGTCAATAAGTTTAATTGCTTAATAACTTATGATAAGATATAAAAAAATGAAAGGATGTTGGTAATCTGGTCGGTGAAAAGAAAGTTGGTAATCTGAGGATTACTTTCCCTTCCAATACGTAAAGACTTAAGTTGTAAATCTGAGGATAAGTTTCTCTTTCGAAAACTACACTGTATAATATAGCAAAAACGCATTAAAAACGCAAAAAGCAGAATCCCTGCGGTTTTGACTTAAACAGAAACTCGAATATGAATCACTATTGCAATACACTTCCTTAACGATGCCAATTATCACAAGCCTCACTGATTGTAAAACTAGCATGAGGTAATCATGGATAGAACAAGAAATCGAAATAGTTGTTTTGTAAAAAAAAACTTTTAAATACTCCCCATCACAAAACACCGCGCATCAGCATGTAGAATAGCAAGTATCGTTAAAGATACAAGCGCATTTCTCTCATAAATTAATTACGAACAGCCCATGGTTTATTAAGATGTTTCATGATCAACTAACAACAACCACGCCACCGACTAGTTGCTACTTGGGCATCACCACTAAAAGCCACAAGTGGTTGGTTAGGTTTTGCATCCGCGGTTCCAAATTCAATATGTTAAGTCAAAAGCAGAAGTGTACTATTAAAAAGAAAATATTTCACATATATCTCAACTTACCAAAAACGCTACGGGATCAAAATCTTTCGCCGAGAAAATTCACACTATGCACACCGTGCCAAAATACATCAACTTAATAAAAACTCAATTGACACAAATAAGCCAAGAATCCCACGATGAGCACAGGGAGAGTTAAATCATTAAATTAAAGTTCAAATGAAAAGAAAGGAATATTGAATTAATAAGAAGAGCTAGGGAATAACAAAAAATATCTGCTTTCCCATACACTTTCGGACGCTTCACAACAGAAATCGTTTCAACAATTCCAATAACAAGTTGGTCCGGTCCAACCGAGTCGTTCCTACACGATTATGTCGAAATTATCCGGACGTTGTCGAACACACGCGAGCTATCGCTACTAAGCGCTGTTGCCTCATCTTCAGTATCCTCTCTAAACAAGCCAAATTGGCGCGAAGTTTTACATTTCTCATTCCCAAGTCATGTTAATTCTAGCACTAATTGTCGCTTCAAGAGAATAGAATGTACCTTTTCCTAAGTGTAGTTATAAAGCGAGTAAATATTGTTATTTACGGCGTCATTCCATATTCCATACCTAGTTTAAATGTTTGAGGGAAACTTTAGGTATCAATGTTACCTAAAGTAGTTCTTGTATAGGTTATAAGAGGATTCCCCTGCCATTGTAATTTCACCAGAAAATGCTTATGACTGACAATTAAGAAGTAAATATCCAATCAAAATATATGTATGCGGACTAAAGAGCAGGGCAATAACCCTACCCCTATGAAAAAATTGTATAAACCTGTTTCAAAATTTTATACAATTTATACAATTGCCATGGCAATTGTATAAATTGTATAAAATTTTGAAACAGGTTTATACAATTTTTTCATTGGGGTATAAATTCATGAAACATAAATTGCTATGTTACTAAACTGCCCATGAAATACTCACGTAAACTAGACTATGCTCATTAATTACATCTTCCTAGGCTTTTTGGCTCCAACATAAAATCCATACCGACGCATTAGGCAAACAATATAATGACATAATTGCCCACGACGAACAGAAAAAACGTAAAGGAGAACGACGTTTGAAAAGGTTTTGGAGGTGTTTCTGAGATTCAATGTGATAAAATGGAAATCAGGAGCACCAAATTTGATAAATATATTTCATCTTGGAGACATAGTTACGAGAGGTTTCCTTGATAAAAATAGCCTAGAACATTTAAAAATCACACTGAATTGAATTTTGATTGAAATTTGTTCATAATAAGATGAGTTACCCAAGAAATTATAGGAAAATCACACAAAATCCCTGTTTTTTCTACATAACGTGTTATAACTTGTTTCGGTGATCCAAATTGAGATTTTTGGCGCTAGCCATAAACTTTTGTCCCGATTCCGACAGTCCTAATATATATACCTACTTCCACGATCAGCTCGAACCCGAGTCATGGGGGAAAGGGTCGTTTATTATCCTGTAGATGCAATAGCTAGATAGCAAGTTTTCATCTACATGCTACACTCTAAGCCGCCTTAAAGGGGTGTGGCAGGGAGTGTAAGGGATTCCCAATCGTTGACAAATAAAAAGGAAGTGATCTAATCAAGTACAGGCAGGCATATAATAAAGTCCTTGATGGCTCAGGGGGAAAGCGAATTCCAATACCTATCGGATGGACGAAATATCTATTTTAATTTATCGTTTCTGTCGGATGGTGGACAGACAAACAGACACACTCTTTTATGCATTATTATTATAAAAGTATTCTACCGATTAAGGTAGGTTTCCATGGAGCGTTTCAGAAGAATTCCGGGGGCCTCCCCTCACGTCATGCACTTCCCTCTTAAGTGCACAATAAGACCTGCTACGATGTATTCAACGGTGTTTGGCGAGATGTTGTGGAACATATTGCAGTTATAAATGAAGGTGAAAAAACTTTGTGAATGTCCACAGTATTACTGTGCTGTACTGTATAATACTGTGGACATTCACAAAGTTTTTTCACTTTCATTCATAACAGACCTACTACCTTTCATTCTATCTAAAAATCCTATTCTTTTCCTTCCCCTCCCTCGTTTACCTAACATGCTACCCTCCATAACACCGTTTCAACATCCCATCCCCGCTAAGTACTCGCTCCATCCATACCTTCTGCCTCCTCCGTATCTCATCTAAAAACTGCCTATCCTCACCCACCATGCCCAGCACTTCGTCGTTCCTCCTCCTCTCCGTCCACTTCACCCTCTCCATTCTTCGCCACGCCCACATCTCGAAATTTTATGCATATGGATTATAAATAATCCTCTCGATTTCCACTCATAGAAGTTGTGCTTTTCACTCAAGCAGCGGTAATGAAAGAGGATGAAAGCTCAGTATGATTTCAATGGAGTAGGAGAAGCATCGTTTCCAAAAAGAAGTCTTAGAGCACAAAAGCTCCATTCCCCGGTTGAATAAATGGGGCAAATGTCCGGAAAACAACTCTACATCCAGGGACGCAGCTAGGAATTAAGGCTGGGGGGGGGGGGTTAGGTGCAACTGATAGCGGAGTGTGTGTGTGGGTATGGTATACCCACCAGGATAAACAGTAGGTGCGAGATTAATAAATTGCGGAATTTTGAAGATGAATGGTTCAAAATAGTGAGTTTTACGGCTTTCTTAGGGATATTTTATTCATCCTTTCACTATTCTATTAGTAATATCAATCCAATTAAGTAAAATGGATTACACTTTTAAAAATTCTATGAGCTCTGGTGTGGGTTTTATCCCCCCTCGCTGCGCCACTGTCTTTATCTACCTACTACCCCGCGAGCAGCCTAAAAAGCGTGTGGCAGGGGGTGTTAGGACACAAACTGTATACACATAAAAAGGAAATGTTCAAACAAAATTACGATTAGCATTTATTAATGTTCTTTACGGTTCGGGGGAAAAACGAATTCCCATATCCAGCGGCAAAACGGCAAAACATTTTTCTTAATTTATCCCTTCTGTCGGACCTGGATATATAGTGTGGCTCCAATGTTATGTTCTCTTTGTCGCTTTTAAAAATATGCATTCTCAATTGTTCAAGCAATCTAAGCCTAGCGCGCAGCCTCCGAGTCTCCAGCGGCTCCCAGCAAAATTTGCTTAACATCTGAGTAACGCTCTTTGTACGCCCGAACATCCACCATTCTCTGAATGATTCTCCTTTGCTAACTTGTTGGGCTGCCAATTGATTGGTTAAGTCTCCAGTGCTTGGTCGCACCTTGGTGCATTTAGACGCGGCACGCCGCCAACGAGGGATTCATCGCATCGAGGGACGACATCGCGGGAGCCGCGTCAACCGGCGCTGACGCGCCCGGGCCACTGAGTCCGCACCCGGCGCCCCCAGGACTTCGGCAGGCAGTTGGACACGCTCTGCGCGTTGCTCAGCCACGGCGACAGGGAAGCAGACGGCAACTGACGCCTATAGCCGGACCTAAAGAGGGCCAATTTCCGGACTTCGAAAAAAAAAACAGCAGCGACTTCTTCATTCCCCTTCCGTCACCTTCAGGGACCAACCGGTGGGCCGCGGTTGGCCGAGTTTGTCCCTAATTTTCAAGCTCGGCCACTGCGGTTATCACCTCCGGGTGTCGCCCTCTGCTGCACAAGGTGTCCATCCCCGGTCGCTCTCGGCCGCTACCCCGGGCATTCTGAGCCGTTAGTATCGCTCATAGCACCGCCCGGGGGAAACGGCCGGGTCCCCACGCTAGGGAATAAGGCCCCTCCCTGCCCTCCCTTCAACGACAAGGCCGCAATGGCGGCCAACACCGACGTCGCCGATTCCCTGCCGGAGTCGGCGGCGCCGGATGACGATGACATGGCGAGTCTCTACGCCGAACTTCAGCGACTTTCGGCCAAACTTCAAACCAAATCTTCGAAGGCTGCCGAGGTTTTGAACAAGGCCATTCCGCGGATGAAGAAACTTGCCGCCAAAGACGGAAAAGCTGCCAGCCGGCCCCCAACCGATGATGAATCGGCGCCGGCAAGGAGTACATCCAAGACGCCGGCGCCCTGCCCAAAATTCGACCATGCTCATACCACCACTCAATTTTCTCCGTCAATTTCTGAATCCAGTTCTCCTATCATTCCTAGAAAAAGCCAGAACAATAAAAAAATCAAATCAATTACGCCAATAATCTCCACCAAAACCGTCCAAACGCAACCAGCCAGCGAAGGTTTAAATGTGCACGCCCATTGTGACAGCCTGGACAACTATTCCGTTGTGCCGCCGCGCCGTAACAGCTCTAAAGGGAAAACTATTCCCCTAGCCACATTTCAACCATCAAATCAATACCAACTGCTAGCATCCGATCCTTCAGATCAAGATAATGATAAATCGCGCATTGTTACGCCAATATCGCTCCAGGGAAGCAAAAAAAATTCTGGAAAAAAAACTCTGAGATCAATCCAACCACAATATCGAATCGTTACGAAATTCTTTCCTCTGCGCCAACTTCTGATGAAGTTCTCCCCGAACAGGCTTCCTCTGAGCAACCTACTGCGCCAAGACTTCCTAAAATTCCTCCAATAAAGGTCGCGGATACGTCGAAATGGCCGGAAATTCACAAAAAAATTATTTCTGTCTGCTCCTCACCGCCGATCTCACACGCGTCAGGCACCAATTCTGCCATCATCAAGTGTCATTCTATTGACGACTTCGTCAAGTCCAAGTCTGCTTTGACTGAGCTCCAAATTCCCTTCACCACATACCAACTTGCCGAAAACAGGCGCCGTGAATTTGCCTTGCGTGGCGTTTTCCCTTCCGTGGCGGACGTACGCATCCTAAAAGATCTCCAAAATCAAGGTTTCCCCGTCCTCTCCGTTACCCGCATCACTTCCACCCGTCCTTCTCCTGCCCAAAGACAAAATGGTCACAATACCGTGGCCCGTTATAAAACTAATGTTTGTCACGTAACAGCTGATCCTAAAATTAATGTTGCCTTGTTCATGGAAATTAAATATGTCACCGGCCTCAGCGTCACCATCAGTGACTATAAAAAACCTGCCCAACCATTACAATGCCATCGTTGCCAGGGTTTCGGGCACACTAAAAACCACTGCTCTCTGCCATTCAGATGCCACAAATGTGGACAAAACCATTTCTGGCGCGACTGCGTCAAGCCGACTACCGAACCAGCAAAATGCGCTCTATGTGACGGCCCGAGTACTGCCAACTACCGTGGCTGCGTGAAGCAGAAGGAAGCCAAGGCTGCCCTTTTTGCACGCCGCAAACCTCCTACAAACCCAGACTCCATTCCTCCTCTCACGCGTTCGTTCGCCGCCACTGTCGATTCCAGAACTGAGTATCCTCCCCTCACTGATCAGCCTCAACCTTCCGCTTCCACCAATCCCGCAGTACATGATAACAGCGATCTCTTCTCATGGTTCACTGGGATCATTACCAACCTTTCCGCCTTCTCCTCTGACAACGAGAAAAAAATATTGCTTCTCAAAGAACTGATGCTTCTCCAATCCAACTCATGAACACACACATCACGCACACTAACGAGCTTAAAGTCATCTCATGGAACTGTAACGGCATATTGAATAAAAAACTCGAACTCTTTCAATATGCCGTTGACAACAACATCGACATAATTCTGTTGCAAGAAACCCATTTGAATCCGCACAATTCTTTTTACTCCCCACACTACCACATCTACAGACTGGACCGCATCACCAGGGGCGGCGGAGTGTCAGTACTTGTCAGAAAAAACCTATCCCATTCCCTCCTAAACTCTCCCGATCCCGAATTTTTCGAAGCTCTTGGAGTCACCATGAACACCAAAGCCGGTCCCTTAAACATCTACTCAGTCTACCGCATACTCAGCAAAAGAATAAGCAATGAGTCTCTTGAACGCCTGTTCTCCAATAGTCCAAACGGGCTGTTTTTCGGCGACTGGAATTGTAAACACCCCAGTTGGAACAGCAATAGAACGAACGCAAACGGTAAAACTCTATACTCTTTCATTCGTAAAAAGGATTTAGCCATTCTCGCTCCTTTACAGCCATCTCATTACGCCCCACGCTCGTGCGACGTAATAGATTTCGGTATTTCTCTCAATCTTCCATTTATTTTCCATCCGTCAATAGTCTACTCTTTCACTTCCGATCACATGCCACTATTATTTTCACTTTCTCTTTCTAAATTAAATTCTCCGCCTCGTTCTATTGCTGTCACCGACTGGGACAAATTCATCTCCATTCTAGATCAATCTCTGGCACAGCACACAATAATCACTGTCCCCTCCCCCGAACAAATCGAAAAACAAACTGAAATAATTACTTCTGCTCTCTCCTCAGCCAAATTGCGTGCCACCAAATCATTTCCAGCCCGAGCAATCAAAGACCGTAAATTTCCTGAGTACCTTGTGTCGCTCATCAAGCGCCGCAATGCGGCTCGTCGTCGATGGCAATTATCCCGATTGAAACCCGACAAATCGACATACAACAAACTGGCTAATTCAGTTAAATCGGCGATTTCCAAACTAAGCCAGCAACACTGGAAAAACCACATCAAAAGACTAACTTTTGACATTCAAAAACCAGATAACGCAGATAACTCCCTTCAAGATTCTCTTCCTATTTGGAGAACTATCAAAGGTTTGAAGAAAATTAATTTCCCAAGACCGTACTCTTTGATGGGCGGATGGGAGAGGTAATAATGCTAACACGGGGAGTGATGGACAAAAAAAGACACTAACGGAAATACAAACTTGAAACTAACACACGCACAAGCACTCACTTACTCGGGTTTGTGAAAAACACGCTACCGCTCCCCGTGTTAGCATTATTACCTCTCCCATCCGCCCATCAAAGAGTACGGTCTTGGGAAATTAATTTTCTTTCAACTGTTTAACGGCCGTAGTTCGTTCAATCCCTTATATCAAAGGTTTGAAAAATAAACAAAAAATCCTTCACGCCCCGATCTCCTCAGATCGTGGACTAATTTTTGATCCAACTCTAAAAGTTGAAATTCAGGCTGACCACTTGGAAAAAGTCACTTCCCTTGATCATTCCCGCTCCCCACACGAATTCAAAGTCAATTGGTTCTATGACCGCCTCCCTCCCATCAACAATTCCACTTTGCTCACTTCCCCAACATCAGTCCGTAATATTCTAGCCGCCCTCCCCGTCAAAAAAGCACCTGGCCTTGACCAAATTGACAACCTTCAGTTGCGATTTGCAAGCCGATACAATCACTTCAATGCCCTCCTCGCCGACCTGTTCAACAACATCTATTCACTTTCCCACTTCCCCTCCAAATGGAAACACGCGAAAATTATCCTAATCCCTAAGCCAGGGAAAGACCCCAAAATTCCGGGCAACTCACGTCCGATATCTTTACTATCAAACCTATCTAAAGTCTTCGAATCCCTTATCCTCACACGACTTGAAGCATTTGCCACGAAAAATAAAATAATTCGCCCAGACCAGCTTGGTTTTCGGCGCAGAATGTCGGCAACTCATCAGATCCTAAGATTAGTTGAAAAAATCAGCCATGGGTTCAATCGCGGACTCACAACGGACGCGGTCTTTCTCGACGTTGCGCGCGCGTTTGACCGAGTTTGGCACAAGGGACTCCTTTACAAACTAAACCAACTCCAATTCCCTCCCTCCGACATTCTCCTCCTCGCCAACTACCTACAAAACAGGAAATTCTGTGTCGCCGAAAGTATGGTAATCTCTTCCCTTCGGCCTATGGAAGCAGGTGTTCCACAGGGCTCATTGCTGAGTCCGCTGCTATTCACACTATACGTCAATGACATGCCAAGCACAAACAACACAACTCTACACATGTATGCTGACGACACTGCAATCGCAGCCACGTCACGTACAGGAGACGCAAACATTCGGAAACTCAACAGGCATTTAAATCTTCTTCACTCATGGACAACATCTTGGAAAATTGAAATAAACGCAACAAAAAGCACACACCTACACTTCTCACGACGACAGAAAAACTCTCCACAAACAGTCCCACACATTAACAAGAAACCGATTCCAAGAGCTTCCACGCACAAATTTCTAGGCGTTCTGCTAGACGGCAAGTTAACCTTCACCCTACACCTCAAATCCGTCACCGCTAAAGCCACCGGAGTCCGGCAGGCAATCTCTTGTCTCTGTACCCCTTCCACCCCTCTATCCCACCAGTCAAGAGCACGACTTTACAAATCAATTATTCGACCAGTTGTACTTTACGCGTGTGAGATCTACGCTAAGAACAGAGGGATCCGTAACAAACTTGAATCTTTTCAAAACAAGTCTATCCGCCACCTTTTAAAAATCAGCAAACTTATCCGTATGTCCGACGTTCTCTCCGCCCATAACATTCCCAAAATGAATGACTTTATTTCCTCCCTAGTCATTAAATTCAAGTCCAGGCTGAAGAGCACGAATAATACACTACTTACAGACATATGGGACTACGATCCCAGTATCCATACAAAGTATACACTGCCTCATCAAAACTCTCTCCTATGAGTCTTTCCTATTTCTTCCGATTCTTCTAGTTTAAGTTCAGTCACAATTTTATTCACCCGGTGCGTAACTATTAAGAATAATTTCACTACTTCACAAGATCTTTTGTTTGTTGCCAATTAGCCCAACTGGCTCTCTGTAAAAAAAACTCTTATATTTAGTATGCATATGTCTGAAAAACTGTAAAAAAAAAATATCCAAGCAGTGGTTAGAAAAAAAAATATATATACAAGAAAAAATTATATATAAAAAATTATAACAAAATAATTATAAAAAAGAACATTAAAAAAAAAACGCAAAACAAAGACTGAAAAAATTGAAAAAAATATATATAAATATTTTATTATAAAAAAAATCCACTGTAAGGGAAAAAAAAGAAAAAAAAATATATACTATATTCCATAGACTATGCTTTAGTATTTCTCTATTTTTATAATATTCATGTTGTGGCAATAACAATGTCACCAATTCTCAAAGTCATTCTATTGTATTTTCAAAAAATTTAAAAATTATGCCATGTCTACTGTTTAGTTTGTAGTTTATTTCTAAATATAAGGTTAGATTTAAGTTTCTTTTTTCTCGCGAACAAAACACTACACAGACAACGATACACACACGCCATTACGATTATTACTATGTCAACTGGCTGGTTAGGGTGAGCAATCGCTCACCATGACAGCTGCAGAGTTCGCGCCTTCGGCGCGGTGAATCCATGTGCAATTTGTACGCCCGAATCAGTTTTTGGAATATTTTCTTTGACTTTTATTCAGTTCGCGGATAAAAACTGTCTGCTCCCTGATCCCATATGCTCGCTGCATATTCAAGGTGCGGAAGCAGGACAAGTGCAAAATAGGACCACCCTTTAACTTAGCCCTTTCACTGCTGTGAACTTACCTGGTAGGATTTTGTTGACCCTTAAGGCCTTTTTACACGGTACACGGAACTGCGCAATCTGACGTACTTGCGAAGGCGCAATTAAAATTACGTCGTGTAAAGCGGTGGATTGCTAGAATACATGCAAGAATGCGTGGATGCGAGACGGCAAAATAGCCCCTGTTCTAATTTCGTTCATGCATTCGCGCAATTCCACGCCAGTTTAGAAATTAATACAGCTCCAACCTGCGCAATAGGGTGGTTTCCTATTATTTTTTTATTGCCTAAATTGAAAGATTATTACTCCTGCAGTACGTATTTCACGCTTGTAGATTTATTAATGACGATACCTATTTTTCGCGATTAAATGAAAAGTGAAAAATTTCAAGCGCGCGAAAACGCGACTCGTAAGTAGGAATGATGGGAAAAAGTCCGTGCGACGCATTTCTGGTTCCCCCTCCCGCCTTGTGAGGTGACCTTGATCGAGGCTCTGAGCGCCGATAGGACGCAGGATGCTAGCGGGTAGCTGAGTACCTTGCTGGCTGGTAGCGCTTGCCTTAAACAAGGTTTATTAATACCTTATCAAACGAAGAAAACTTTCCGACCTTAGCTAGTTTTAATAGGTGATTATTAAGACATGTTTCCCTGAGCTCTGCGCCTCATGCATGCAATGGTAACCTCAGACGACGTATAACTCCTATCTTCTCGTATAGAAACTAGGTCCCTGTGACGTCACGTGGAGTGGAATCGCATGGGCGCCAATCTGGCCCTTTTAAAATGAGGATAAAAATGGACCATTGCCATTCGTCTAACCCGGTATTTCTAAAACCAAATAATTTGTGTATTATGAATACACTAATGGTGGGTAACGAATCGCAATCAATGCCTTTCGTTTTCTTTGATGAAGGAAACCACCCTATTCCACGCCAGTTTAGAAATTAATGCAGCTCTAACCTGCGCAATTCCGTGCCCCGTGTAAAACGGCCTTTAGAGTATCTAGCCTACATGAATTTTTCCAATAAATTTCCGTAATGTTCCATTTAATGATTTTTTCGGTGCATTCTTTCTTTAAGTTACGCTAATTTGCCGTAATACCGGGTATTTAGGGTAAGAAAAGCGTTAAATCTCGACTTATTAACATATTTTATCAATTATGAATGCACCGTTACACCGGAATTTTTTCGCCGGTACTACCGGGAGAGTACTAATATTGCTTTTTAATACTCATCACAAAAATAGCGGTACTTCCTCAAGACGGGGAGCGCCGTCGCGCTCTTCCTGCAACTATTTTGTTAATTATAAAAATTAACTCATACTGCCAAAAAATTCGTCAAATACTACATTAATAAGCTCTTATAAAAATTTTTTTTTAAAAAACCAGCCTTTATATTTAGATTACAGGGGATGAGCAACGTTTATATATGACACAAAGCAAAAAAACTCAGTGACCCCGAAAAACCAAAAGTGACGTATTAAAAAAGTCACTATATTTATTAAATTTTCAGTGAATGGTAAGCCCCCTATGTTTCAAAATGCCACCCCTATGCTTTTAAATGCCTACTATGTGGATATGCCTAAAGTGGATAACTTTTACTGTGGTCGCAAAACACGAAAATCGACCATTTGGAACTTCTTAGATCAAAAACATGTTTTGGGGGGCTATAGGTTGACTGGGGGGTGGTTAAAGGGGGGTTAGAGAGAAAAAGTTATATTTTCATGTATTGTCATCGGAAATGAAGAAGTGTGCAAAATTTCAGCGTTTTTGCTTCACAGGAAGTGAGTCAAATTTGAGTTACAAGATTTGTACCAGACAAACAGACAGGTTGGTGAGTTTATATAAAGGCTGGAAAAAGGTGAAAGCACATGTAATAAATATTTCGTAGAGTTTTTGAATACCTTTAGTTGTTTTTAAGACCTTCCTTTTTTCACAACCTACTGCAAAATCAGCAATAATGCCTCGGCACTTTTGGTGTGGTTCCTAGGAAATAGGTAGGCACTCGAGGGGTTAACTCTGATAAAAACGTGGCTGGGGACCACCGGAGAACGGCCATTTTAGCAAAGTTTACAAAATCGTTGCTTTTCATCGCAGAAACACAGTTCAAAGACGTGCTTGATTGCTTGATTCAGAGATTCTCACCATAACATATTACTCCCCCCCACGCTTTTATTTTTAGTGAAAACATTAAAGATAACCCAGGTTCTTTGAATTATCATTTCAAAAATTTATTAGGGAAAATATTATGGATTACCCAGGTTCTTCGAACTATTCATATAAAAATTTAAATTTTACTTTTTAGTCCATTTTTTAAATATTTTTTTATTACTTGTTCCAAGCGAAATAAAAGCGTGTTTTTTTTAAGTTTTTTTAAAAGAAGTATTTATTTTCTACTTTTTAGTCTTCACATCTTGCAATCGTATACTTGACCACTTTCATAAGTTTTGTTTAACTGTAAAATCCCTCGTTAGTAACTGATTTATCAATTAACAGGTCCACCAGCGAGAAGGTGAGGTTTGGCAAGTGATGTGAGAGGCTTTGAGTAGCAATGCTGCTTATATGACGCATCAACATCTTTTTAGACCCAAATGTAGCATTATTGCTATAATTTCTTCAAATTATAGCAGTAATGCTACATTTTTTTCGAAAAAATCCGCCATGTTGAAAATTCCATATTTAAAATTAATATGTTTATAATGATCAAAATACACACTTTAGATGTTCGAAAGTGGTAAAATGTTGTATTGTCGCCGGGAATACGATTTCCTGTAAAGTTTCAGATCGATTGGAAGTCGGAAAGTGGTCGAATTTTCGATTGCAAGATTTGAACTAAACATACAAACAAACACACAGAGTGAGTTAAATAAAAGCGTGTAAAAACGGCGGGTTTCAAGGAGTTTAAATATGCGCCATCCCGACAAAAAAGGCCATAGCTCAGTCTGGTATTTACTAAGGCGTTATAAAGAGATCTTTAGAAAGGACATTTATTTCTAATGAAATAAAAATTTGCCAGTGTGTGACGCATAACATTTATGAGACTGTTGATATGTTGATTTCAATTTAAGGAATCGTCAATTGTTACTCCCCAAGTACTTAATACTGGAAACCCGTTCAATGGGTATAAACAGCTACAGGGCTGGAAGAAGGATTCAATTCCGTGTCTTTTCTAAATTCTGGAGATTTTGCCGGAAACCGTGGACGCGTATGGTTTTCCGGCTCTTGCCACCGGTTCCTGGAGTTCTTCATCCCTACGTGCGCCTTCTCGATCGCTGAAGGCCATTTTTAAGGACCGAAGACATCTCCCCCTTGTTGTATATCCATGCATTCAGGCGGAAAGTCCATCCCAAAGAAGATCGGTTTTGCCCACGCTATATTCCACCGACCCTCACAGCAGAGGATATTCCAGGAATATCCCATTTTGATCCCCACATATTCCTATTTCGTCCCAGTGACATTGCGAACCATTGTGGGATATTCGAGGAATATTTTTTGACAACAGGCTTTTGTGTATGTAATAACTGAGTCACAGGTGTTATTAAATGATATAACAAAATAATAAGAATAACTGCTTAACCCTTTCGAGACGGCGGAGTTTTCGACTGCTGTTCCTACTGAGCCCCAATAGACTCTTCTTTCTTGTCGTACGGAACAGGAAACATAATGAAATACACTTTTGTATGTTCCACAAGAGTTTTTAATACCGACCCAGGTTTCGGCAGTACACACTGTCATTATCAAGGTGAATATACAATTCTGTGTATATTGGTCAGACCGGACGTGCCATAAAAACTAGGACAAATGAACATATGAAGTGTTGGGTAAGAGGCGATTCAACCTCTAATTTTGCCAAACATCTGTTAGACTGCAACCATAGCAGTGATTTCAATGTCAAGGTTCTCCACAATGTGTGTAAAGGTAAAAAGATGGATTTTCTTGAGCAGTTGGAAATTTTAAGAGCATGTCGAAACAAAAATGTAAGGGTGGTTAACGACCTTTTGTACCCCTCCCACTCCTCCCCTTTATTATCAGTCCTGCTGGACTCGGCAAGTAAACCCACTGACCTTGAGGAAACTATTCCTCGTTAGCTTTTCCCCTCCCACCATCACCACCTCCTCCCTGCCTTAACCCCCCTCTCCCTAAGCTATATAAGCTCGCAAAATGTTTGTATATTCACCTTGATAATGACGTAGTGTACAGTCGAAACCTGGGTCGGTATTAAAAACTCTTGTGGAACATACAAAAGTGTATTTCATTATGTTTCCTGAGAACAAGTTCTACCAAATATCGCCTTCCAACCTTAAGCTGTACGGAACAGGGGCGCAACTAGGAATTAAGGCTGGGTGGGGTTACGGTGCAACTAATACCGGGGTATGTGGAGGTATGGTATGCCCACCAGGATAAGCGGTAGGTGCTACATTTATAAATTGCGGAATTTTAAAATAAAAGAGCGTGCTGCGCCCGCTCCCAGCGGTCTTCCCCCGCTCTTTTCACTGCAGGTCCACAGAGGGATAGGCACGTTTCTAATTTTAAAATGTAGAAATAAAAAGGCAGGGTCTTATGCACAAATTTAATTGGAATGTTCATGTACAAATTGAGGTCAGAGGGCCCCTTTAAACACAACATTGGAAGTAATTACACTATCCTCTTTTAAACGCACATGATGACTCACTCTTACGTATCAACAGGAGACTTGAATGTGGAATCAGCCGCATGCTCATAAAAGTTGTTTAAAGAATGCGAGATATTGTTGCATATGAACAAATGTATCAGTTAGTGCGCCGTAAGCGTTAGGAATATTTACCGTTTTTTTGTTTTTTTTTAAATTATTTAAAAACTAATTTTAGGAAACAATATCAATATTTAGGAAGTAGGATATGCCGTCGCATGTTCTCTGATAAATTCTGTCCATTTTGGTACCTCATTTGTAGAGTTTGGTTGCGTATAAATTGAAGAATAGGTATCTATACAGTAGAAATAATATAGAAGATGGTTCAAAATGGCGATTTTTACGGATTTCCGAGGGATATTTTCGAGCGAGGGCCGTATCAGACTCTGATAACCTAGCACAGGATATTAATTAAAAAGACTTTCCGCAGAAATCAAAAACGGAAAGTATTGCAAAAAGGCCAAGGTAAGTCAGCGCTGAAGCATTTGCTGAGTTTTCTGTCTGTCTCTCCGCAGTGCACTCTTGGCGGGAGATTCAATCGAGGCAGTGTACTTATTACCAATTCGATTTATTTTCCGAATATCGTACCGCTATTCTCTATTTATTTTTTTCTGTGGTTCTCTTTTAAATGGTAGGCTATGAAATGATACTTTGTAATTTGTAATTCACGTAAAACCGTGAAATAAATTGTGATCATTAACCCATTATTCCCATTATTATTATTATTATTGATTATTATTATTAAGTAAAATTGCAGACCTTGATATTAATTCCTCGTTTTACTGTGAGAATTATTAAATTTTGAAAGAAGCTCCACCGTCAATAATAACACATTTAATGCACAAAAGTTTATAATCCCACATAAATCCTTGACCCTTAACCAGTGACATGCAATACTTGTTACACTACCAGTGACGTGCGGTATAGGAGACTGCAATAAAACAAAAATTCATTAAACGTTTCAAAGTCGTTTTTAAAGCTTAGTTTAATGTTTCTTTGACTTCTCAACTATTATTAAACTTATATTTAATATTATGCATTCTCAATACGAACCAACGTCATAGTAAAAATTGTTAATTGAAACAGGATCAAAAAACTGATATCAAAATCACTTAAGGGGACTGGATACCACGCCAGAAAAGTGCCGTTGCAGCAAGCTACCATTTAGGTCGCTAGGGAGCCATTTTTGCATGTAACAAGGAACTGTTTCCACTAAAAAACATAGGATATATGTAGCCTTGGTTTGTATGTCTTCACAGTTGCACACGTAAAAACCTATTAGGAGAAAAAAATTGTAAACTTCCCAAAAAAATCGCCTTTTTCTCGTGAGAATTACTCCGCTCCAAATTGAGACTCAGAGATGATCAAACATTTGAGTCAAGGCTGCGTCTTTCATAATTTCAAATATATATACCGGTAGAGCGTGCATGCAACCAGATTCGCGTTATGTTCTTGAGCGTGATGGATGTTTTGGCCTTTCTACGGCTCAACGTCTATCACAGCGCTGGCGGGGACCTGGCGCTGTCGCCTTCCAGAGGAGGATCCCCCCACCTCCACTTCCCCTCTCTTTGGCGGTCTCTCTCCTTCCCCTCTCTCTCCCCCACTACCAATCCCTTGCCTTTCTTCCCCTCACACTGCTCCACTGCGTCGGGCGTCATATTCGGAGAAAAAAAATATTTTGTTTCGGGAGGCTGGAGAGTTCAAGCGTGCTACGAGAGCAAGATACACCTGTGTTTTTCGACGGGTCAGTGTCGAGATTGATTGTGGACAGCAGATTATGGAAAAACCAACTCCTTACCTGAAGTGGAGATATCGTAAGTGTTATCAGCCAAAGAAGAGGAAATATCACCCTCCAAAACCTAAGGAAGCAGGTAATTTCACAATGAAATTCAATTCATTTTGCGTTTAAAAAATGACTCTCTTGTATTGATAGTGTACCAATTATTTAAGCTTCAAGAAAAATAACGAGAATAAAAATTCCCTCCTTTGCCTGAAGCCTTATTACACATTTTTTTTGTAGCAGTTGAAACCGGAAGCGTTCATTCCGAAGAATCATCGCCATTGGGTTCCGGAACAGGTGTAGTGGAAAGGTTAATATTGCTGCAAAATAATTACATTAAATATTATACCTACGATTTAGTTGACAATAGTTCAGAAATATTCAATGGAGCGCTAATTGCTAATTATAATTAACGTGTAAATTACATCACCGTCACCAAATTCGTTTTCTCAAAATTCGTTTTTTCCCCTAAGAACATCATCACCTTAGCCTGGATGCAGCAATTGGCATGGTGGAGATATGGACCCTAAGGAACAGGATGAATATCGACGAGCTGAGCAATCAGACGTAGACGATTGCCTTCTCAGAGTTGAGGGTCATTTGGAAAAAACGGATAGGTAATTGCAATAAGACATTGGTGGATTTGTTGATTCGGTTAGGTTGAATTACTCGGAACATAATTTTGAATACGCAAACTCACAGAATTGAAAAACGCATTTTAATGTAGTTTACCGTCTCCTATTTTGTACGCCCCTAGTTTAATATATAATGTCACCAACAATCCTGTAGATTCATACAACTCTTACGTAGCTAATGTGCATAAAATATTTGTTCATTAGAAGCTATATGCATTCATTTTCTTTCAATACTTTAGTTGGAAGTTTTTTTAAAACTTGAATATTTAATATATTTTTATCATGAAATCATTCACGATCAAACAACATCGCTCTCAAGTAATGAAATCCTTTTTATTACAGGTGATGGTGATAGTAGCATAATGAAAAGGCTGTCTAGGGAAATGCCATATGGGCAGTAGTTACCAGTGCAAAAAGTAGAATGCGTCAACCACCTACTTAGAAATTACAGCAGTAGACTGCAAGATATTGCACGACGGCCAAGAAATTCAAAAGGGGCAGTGCCCGTTGGGTACAGGAGAACAATAAACAATAACTTGCCAAAATTGAGGGTAGCTGTGAGTGGGGCAATCTCCTTCAGAGCGAAAATGGTCGGGTCGGAAAGGGTCAAACTCCTACAGAAGGACATAGAGCAAGGATCGAATCATGTTTTTGGTGACCATAATAAATGTGACAAATATTATTGCAAAGGGCCCAAAGAAGGAGAGGAAAACTTGGTCCCTCATTTCATTAGTTGCGGCATATGGGAGGATATCACCTATGCCAACAGTATATTATCTCGTCACTCCGCTAGTTTGATATATAACGTGACAATCTTGCGGAGTCCTACAACTCTTATGTAGCTAAGTACGTAGGAGGGAAAAGGTTAAATTTATGTTTAAGGGGGGCCTATGAAACTAGGTGTGCCATTGCATCGGTAGCCTTCAATGTGAAAGATGATGTGCATGGCATAATTCATAAAGGACTGACGAGCAAGAGCCCAGGAGAATGCCCAAAAAAATTCTGTTTCCTCCAAAAGGAATAGGGAGTACATAAGAAAGCGACGACTGGAATTCTCTGAAACTTCAAAAAAGAAACGTCTGCGAATTGAGGGACCAGACAAACATTATGGGCTTGTTCCTGATGTACAAAGTGACATCGCATTGGCCAGCCAAGATTCCATGAATAATTTCCTATCATCACTAAAAATGGATAAAACCTCAAGGGAAAAGTTGGAGAGGGAAACACGAGAGCAAATGCTCAATACGACGTGGCAGGCGGAAATGTGGAAAAGGTTGACGGCCTCTTTCTTTGGCCGTATTTGCAATTTAAGGCCCACAACATCTAGGGAGAAAGTGGCAGACGATATTTTGTTTCCTTCCTTCAGAAGAAACAAGGCTACAGATTGGGGAAATGCTAACGAAAAATCTGCCATCAGGGAATATGAGTCTTCAATCAAATATAAAGTTTTACCCGCAGGTCTCTTTGTTGATAAAAAATTACCTTTTTTGGCTGCTAGTCCTGATGGGGTAATATCTGGTGGTGAAGGCTTGGTTGAAATCAAGTGCCCCTATAATTGTAAGTATATTACTCCTGAGGAAGGAGTTAAAAATAAAAAAGCTACCTTCATGGAAGTGAAAGAAGGAAAATATAAGTTACGCAGGAGAAACAGATATTTTTATCAAGTACAGGGACAGCTGGAAATATGGGATAAACAAAATTGCAATTTTATTGTGTGGTCTCCTCATGGGATTATAATTGACAGAATTCAAAGGGAAAGCAGTTTTGGGCCACAGCAATGGTGGATAAATTAAAAGAGTTTTACCTGAACTTTATGTTGCCTAAAATATGCCATAATACACCTGGTTACAATAAATAATTGTACCGGAGCTGATGTTTTTTTATCAATACTTTCCCTCAACTTTTTACCCTTCATTTCTCTCTGCACACCGGCCTCATGGAGACTAAATATGGTAATATTTTATCCCTGTATATCGCGGTGCGGCCAACAGCAGCCTTCTGCCCCGGCCACTGGTTTTTCCTGGATTATCGCATATATATTATGGCATGGCTGAGTAAGACGCATTTTTCTTTTCTCGGCCAATTTTATAAGTTAATTAATATTGTAACAAATTTAAGTGCGACTTCCATTAGTGCTTACAATATGCTGTACATACATCGAAATAATTAATAGCTTTCAGCCGCGCGAACCGCATTGTTTATCGAGTCACGCGCGCATCAAAAGTTTCCGGCTTCAGCCTTAAGGCCGTTTTACACGAGGTACGGAATTGCGCAGGTTAGAGCTACATTAATTTCTAAAATGGCGCGGAATTGCGCGAATGCATGAACGAAATTAAAACAGTGGGTATTTTGCCGTCTCGCATTCACGCATTCTCGCATGTGTTCTAGCAATTCACCGCTTTACACGACGCAATTTTGATTGCGCCTTCGCACGTAAGTCAGATTGCGCAATTCCGTGTACCGTGTAAAACGGCTTTTAGAGATGGGATTCTTACAGGGTAATGAGATCGCAATACATGAAGTTACTAATTCCACCTCTGAATACCCTTCACCAATTGTGAACCGAGTCGAAATTTTTCGTGCTGCGGCGCGACATTAATTTTCTCCGGGCATTTTCAAACGAGTAAGATAAAAAAATGAGGATATCATGACTCCTCAGCTTCAGTGCCGATTACAGCGCTACAGACTTCAAAGTTAAGAAAAAATTAATTTTGCATGATCCCAGGGGAGTTGAGATTTAATAACTGTGTATGAATTTTTATAAATGTAATCATAAACACGTATATGTATCATATGAAATAGACCACTTGTAAAATTTTTCGAATTTTAAGACATACTTTCACCTTTCATTCTTGGAGTTGAAGCTTTCGAAATAGAGGTAATTTAGGATTCCTCCCAGCTGTACTAAAAATGATGCTGTCGTTGCCATCATAGGAAAAAATTATAATTGAAGTGCGCAATAAAACGGAGTATTGAAGTAATATAAACGTGGATTTTGTGAAGGATTGCAACAACAAACGGTAGAGAGAAAAATGAAACTGCATTTAACGAAAGTGATACACGATTTCTCGTGTTCTCGTTTCGATTAATTATATTGTGCAATATTGGTTACCGGCGTGGAATAAGTCAAGTCATACGGTCTATTTTATTTTTATATTATAAATTATAAACTGCAATCTTATTTACGATGCATTCATTGAGGTATTGGATGAATAGAAATGGGACACCGTGAAGAAAGCGAGCGGAATTCAATGCGGGAACTATCCAGAGAAAAAGAGACCGACGGAAGGGCTGATCAACTAAAGTAACACAAAAAACACAAAAAGAGTTTTTTGGGCCTCAAGAGTTTTTTTTGCAACACAAACAACTCCATGGGGTCTGCATAGGTTATCCGAGATCCCGTCCGCCAGCGGACCGAAATCTGACACCGCAGAAGGGGAGTTCAGTCCCTCTCCCCAACCATGAATTTTTCTTCGCTCTCGAGTCCCCCTTCCACCCAGTCAACTT
Organism: Ischnura elegans; assembly: GCF_921293095.1. Taxonomy (NCBI): domain Eukaryota; kingdom Metazoa; phylum Arthropoda; class Insecta; order Odonata; family Coenagrionidae; genus Ischnura; species Ischnura elegans. Next base: position 6,476,522 of record NW_025791659.1, on the reverse strand, counting down.
CCCCTCCAATTCAAACGCAGCGGTCGCTTTCGGAACTAAATGCCAGCGACCGTTGCAACGGAGTTCTCCCGAAGTATCCTATCCCCTTAAGTTGTTACAATTATCGTACTTTTTTAACCCATTATTCCCCAGACCGTATTCAGGGCTTTTAACTTTGGTTGTTTTGCATTATCCGATTAATTTTGTCCTAATCAAGATGAATTTTTGGAAAAAATCGTTTTCATCGTATTATATGAAATTCATAATACTGCGTAAATGCAACGCTGGGAAAACTCCGGTAAATAAATTCAAAAGCAGTAATTATAAAAACTAAGGGTTATATATTGTATTCTTAGTCTTGATTTGCACACTCGATATCTTCGCCGGGAGTTATCAGTATTCCTTTGGAGGAAATGCCCCATTCTGCCTTTCAACGGACATGCTGGCGTGTGTCATTCTTCCTGGGGTGTCTCGTATGTGCGCACCAATTTTTATGCCGAACGCCTTCAATCGTAAAAATATAGTTGTATGAATGAAAATGTTGGTGGAAATGACGAAATTAAAACTAGAGATGCTTAAAAAAGTCAGTAAATCGAAGACAAAATTATTCTGAGGTAGAAACTTGTTCTGAGAATTAGAATTCAATAATGTTGCGTTAACGCAACGCTGGGGATTAATGGGTTGAACATGAAGAACTCTGCTATCGCTAGTGGAATAAAATCATTTAAATCCAATCCAATGCATCATTTTTCATGAATTACTAATTATTTATGCATACGATGTATGTCTTAAAATTTTTAAGCTTAAAAATAATTATATTGTTCCTCTAAATAGTGCTAAAATTACGAAAATTCGATGGCGAGCTAAACTCTTCATTACAGCGCAAGGGGTTAATTAGATTGCTATAGTAACCTCAAACTAACAACTTACGGTCAGAAAGGACTTGAGCGTGTGGTATGGAGGACGCGCAGTTGTCCTACGTGCACTATCTTTCACACGAAAAACTCACTGACGATCTCTTTCAATACACTGGATTGCCAAACCAACCATTTACTGACGATTTGTAGATCTTCCAGCTTTCCTCGGCAAATAAAAACAATTAACAACAAACAATTAGACATTAAAACAGAAGACCAGAAAAAAGCGAAATACTAAATACGAAAAATAAAAAAAGCTTTAAAAACTCAAAAATGGTACGTGCTAGAACATTTTGGAAGGCATATTCGGATTCTACACACCAAATTACATACAAATTGATGTATCACATCCCAGATGCAGAATGGCTGTTGACTAGTGTTATTAGGAAAGGTGCTGAATTTAAAAGTAAAGGCTAATATTTGGCCACTAGTGCATTAACACTCAACAAATTTTCTAACTCTTGATTAACTTTGTGCTATTCCATTATAAGTTTTCCTGGATATTAAACAATTTCTATATTACAGAGCGCGACCCGGGTTTCAATGAGTTATCATATCATCTTCAGGCGCAAATTATGATTTGTTTATCTTATTCTTGTTACCTAGTTACGTGTTCAATTTTATAACGGACGCCAGATTAGGGGAAAAGGATGGGTAATTATATTCATTTATGAGAGTACTGTCCTGAATTTCAATAATTTTTAATATTTCTAACTACTCTGTGTAGAGTCCAATTTGCGGCGGTCATTGCAAAATTTTAAAATATTCATATTGAAATCGTTCCTATGGCAGTTTCAAATTAAATGTTTAGCAAAATTACCTTTTTCATCTTTGTTATTTTTGTAAGCACTTAAATGTTCTTTCTTCCTGATTTCAAAACTTATTCCTGTCTGCAACACGTATAAACCCTTACAAGCGCTGTTTTTCAATTAATACACTCCACAATATCTATCCAATTGGTCCATCTGTTCCTTACCTTTAACAATAAATCAGTCCCAGTTCGCGCTCTGAAAAAAAGAAGTGTTATTAGTAATTGTGTGATATCCAAGAGAACCAATAACACTTTTTATGGTAATGTTGAAAGTGGAAAGTTCGCCGTGGCGCAGCTAAGAGTTAACTTTTACGGAGGCTTTCGCGGTGATTAAATTGATGAAGGTTTTTTATGGTTAATATAATTAATCATTAAAAAGTTTTTATCCTCCAAAATTGAGTCGACTCGGAATTATCGCGAAAAAAAATCGTCAATGAGTTTACGATTGAAATGGAGGCTATTGATGTTCGCAGGTGAAAAATTATTATTTCGGGATTTCTTTCGCAGAGTTTTTGTTTTCTTACCATTCTTATTGTTTTTTTACGAAAGCCTGAATGAAACCGTCATTTTTTCCATCCTATTTGAGGGACAGGCTAAAATGATCGCTCCAATGATCGCATCAGTGATAGTGGAAAAATGACCATTTCGCTTATATCACCATTTTCCGCCTATGCTCCATAGGGATGGCAATTCCATCCCTTATCCCTTCATCGGGCACGCCCCTTTTCCCATCGCTGGCGCGGTCCTTCAGCCAATCAGAAAGCACGGCTACTCACATCGATCGTAACGCCACGCTAGGATTAAAATTGAATGACAGGGCTAAATAGGGTGGTTTCCTATTATTTTTTTATTGCCTAAATCGAAAGATTATTACTTATAGAATACGTATTTCACGCTTTTAGATTTTAAAATGACGATATCTATTTTTCGCGATTAAATGAAAAGTGAAAAATTTCAAGCGCGCGAAAACGCGACGCGTAAGTAGGAATGATGGGAAAAAGTTCGTGCGACGCATTTCTGGTTCCCCCTCCCGCCTTGTGAGGTGACCTTGATCGAGGCTCTGAGCGCTGATAGGACGCAGGATACTAGCGGGTAGCTGAGTACCTTGCTGGCTGGTAGCGCTTGGCTTAAAAAAGGTTTATTAATACCTTATCAAACGAAGAAAACTTTCCGACCTTAGCCAGTGGATTATTAAGACATGTTTCCCTGAGCTCTGTGCCTCATGCATGCATTGGTAACCTCAGACGATGTATAACTCCTATTCTCTCGTGTAGAAACTAGGTCCCTGTGACGTCACGTGGAGTGGAATCGCATGGTCGCCAATCTGGCCCTTTTCAAATGAGGATAAAATTTGACCCTTGCCATTCGTCTAAACCGGTATTTCAAAAACCAAATAATTTGTGTATTATGAATACACTAATGGTGGGTAACGAATCGCAATCAATGCCTTTCGTTTTCTTTGATGAAGGAAACTTCCCTATTCAGAAACAGACGGAATTAGCGATTTAAAAAAAACTGCAGTCAATGTGAATGACCGAATGATGATACAGAAAGTGACAGGTCAATGAGCAATCACATTCAATGTCCCTGAAAACCCATCACAGGAGATATCAGTCAATACCGCTACATACTACCACGGAATTAGCCGCCACAAAAAGGCGTGTGGAAGGGGGTGTTAAGACATGAGCCGATTACAGATGAAAAAGGCAACACTCCAATGAAATTACAACTAGCATTAATGATAAATAACATTAAGTTATAGCATCATTAATTTTACTAAAAATAATACTACATAAATTTTACTAATTTTAAAAAGTAAACTAAAAAAGCACCTACTGGAGAGATCGTAAAACTGATGTCTTATTATTTCTTAGATATGTTTTTGAGTGTCATAATGTAATACTACTATGTGGCTAGGGAATTTATGGATACTTTAATGCTCATATGTATGTAGGGGTATATGTATATTGTCTGTGTGTAAAAACTTAATAAATGCTTTGTAAGAGTAAAGATAATAATGGAACCTGCTGATAAGCCAAATGCTTAACAGGACCATTAAAATGCAAAAATAATGTAGCTTTCATTCAAATGTAAATATTTAGCGAACTTAAATGTTTTATTGGAATATATACTTAACTGAATTGAATTATATAATACAATATCTTTTTTTAGATGATATTTTATATATTGTAACATTTTAAAAATGTTGTAATATGCTATGCAATGTGACTACTTATTTGAATGGATATTAAAAAAAACTATACGCTTTGTTTATAGTTTTGTTTTAGTTCTGTTTGTTCAATTGAAACGCAGTTGCCATTGTGCAATGTTTTTGTATGTCAATTGATAGCACTTATGCCTCGTTCACATTACGATCGTCCGAGCCGTCGTCGGAACTATCGTGCATTCACACAACGATGGTTAAAACCTGTGCTGCTCTCTAGTGCTGACATCTAAAGTGAACGGGAAATTGAATGTTAGCAAAGCTGTTGAGGTATGCATGGACAAGATATTACTGTGTTCAACGTGTATCTACCGAATAATTTTTCTTCCGCCCATATTCTTCCTTCCTAGGACAAATCCATGTAATGTCCATGAAAAAAATAGAGCTTCACGAGCTTTTCGTCTTTCTCTTGTCGCTTCCGTTTCCGGTCTCAAAGCGCCTAACCATCGTAAAGTGGAAACGTTCGGAACTACGTCAACTATAGTCAGAACTTGCATTCACACGGCTAGTTTGGTCAACTATCGTTAGGACGACGGCTCGGACGATCGTAATGTGAATGAGGCATTATTGTCAACACACGAATCACCCGTTGCTATTCTTAGTTGAGGAAAAACGAATTCCCATATATATCCGTTCGGCTAAATACCTTTCTTATATTATCGTTTCTTTCGGACCTGTAAATATCGTATGATTCTTTATGTCGCTCTGAAAGATATCCATTCTCAATTGTTCAGGCAATCCAAGCATTTTAATTATATAAAAAGGGAATGCTCGAGAAAAATGAATTACGACCAGCATTCATTAAAGTATTTTATAATAATAATAATAATTGTTTATTACTCAAAAAAATAAAAGTACAGAATAGAATTAATACATAAAACGGAGTAACTTTAGGTAGCCATTAAGGACAACCTGTTTTTTGGCTACCATCATTTGCATAGGGTCATGCTGACGTATAAACACTTGAATTGAAGCAAGCACAACATTTAAATTGAAGCAAGCACAACATTTGAATTGAAGCAAGCACAACATTTGAATTGAAACAAGTAAGTACATATATTACATGGTATTACATCATATAAAAAAATCCTCCACACTTTGCATTCTAAACAGCCAAGACTGAATATTTTTCATAAATACGTTATTATTTTTTGCTTTCAGACATGATACGGGTAATAAGTTGTACACTTTTGGCCCTATAAACAAGAAACAACGTTTATACAGCGTAAGGTTAGTCCTAGGTAAAGTAGTACGTGATCTTCGTAGGGTGAAGGAAGGATGGTTGTATAATAATAACCCCGTATTTCCACTTCTCATGAAAAATCGACATAAAACCATGTAAATGAAAAGATGTCTCAAGGGAAGCAAGCCTATACTATAAAATAAAAGAAAGAAACTTTCAATACGGCTCGGTTCAGGGTAAGAGCGAATTCCCACATTTATCCTCTATGACGAAATCTGTCAAAAAATCTTGTTACTGTAAGATCCGCGGTGATTAAATTGATGAAGGTTTTTATGGTTAACGAATCGACCGATTGATAAATAACCATTCTCCCATGGGGAGGTCTAACACATGCAATCCCCTTTTAAAAACTATTTGGCAGAGCGTTCAATGGGAAATATTTCTCTGGATTCCGTACACGAAGACATCGTGAAGGATCGCTAGCATTCACACGAGCGGTTATAACACGATGCATCACTGCAGTTCAACTCGCTACGTCCTCGCAGAAAAAATCTTATCGCGTTGGGTTTTCTCTGCGTGAAAGCGGCAGTACGCCTGGGATTTCGAATTTGTGTTTGTTTATGGGAAGCTTATAGGTGTGCAAATATGCAGGAGTGGTTCTAATGGGAGTGTCGAATGCTATTTCTTCCATTATTTTCTATTATTTCGAAGTTTTAAGCATGGATATTTCGAATCTTCACCAAACATGAGATAAATATTAACCCTATATATTATACCACAATCACTGAGGTGCGTAGATTAGCATTACACATACCCAAAGAATCACTGTAGATCCCGTAAGAAGTCATTGTGAATGATCGCTAATATTTTCACTCGCGCGGTTAACATGATGGAATAACTGCCGTTCGGCTGGCCGCATTTTCTTCAATGTTTACTTAAAATGCAGTGAACTGTGGTCACGTACGAACCATAGGAAGAGATCGTTTGTCTTTAGGCCTTCGGCATGACGCAATTCAGAGTTGAGGGTGGAGAAAAAATATCGCATCGACTATGCGAAGCGACTCTGAATATCGTTCAGTTGCTGGGTAACCGTGTGACGAGAGTGTTGACTTCTATTCCTGAGTGTACCTTTTCTGTCTAGTGAAGAAATTATTCCTGCGTTCTGATAACATGAAGGAAGTGTTTTACAGTTTTATAAGATGTTAATCTTTCGTGGTGCAAAGTGAGCGTGGATTAATAAAATAATCCGTATTTGGAAATCTCTGGATTAGCGCATGGTGCATATAGTGTCAAGTGTGTTCGATGTTGTACCTGTGGAAGCATCTTGTGGTGATTGTGTTGTATTGTGTAGCTTGTTGGGTTAACATTTAATAAGTTAAGGAAGTGAAGTATCAAACGATTATCGGAACTTATGAGATGGCTTCTTCCTTGTGGAAAGCGTCCAATGGCTCCAAATATAAATAAATAAGCAAGTAAGGATAATTTTCATCTTTTAAAACTAATTAAATTATATTTATGTATACTCTTGCTTGTGGGAATAAAATTTTATTGGTTTTATTAACCACAATGAGTTTATTTAGAATTCTTTATCGCCAAGGTGTAGCATAATTATACTATAAAATCCACTTCTGACCACTGACTTACTGATTTATACTAATGTTTGGTGTGAACGGGACTAGATACGAAGAAAATCATGGTATCTAACCCTTCTGAAATTCTATGAAAATTTTTAGGGACACTATATTTTCTATCTAATTTTAATAAAGCGAAAGTAAGGTATCACCTAAACAAATCCTTATTGTTAGACCAATAGAAATGCTCTTCCTGTATCCCCTCCCTGGCGAAATCGGCTAGTGCGTTCAGCTCTTAACCGAAAGGTTGGTGGTTCGAGCCAAGCCGGGGGCGTTATTTCATTTTATTATACGCTTTGTTTATAGTTTTCTTTTAGATCTGTTTGGTCAATGAAACGAAGTCGCAATTGCGCAATGTTTTTTTAAATTTTTTGATAGCCCTTGTTGTCAACACACGAATCACCTGTTGCTATGCCTTAATTGACGAAAATCCCCTCTTGATGTGTAATTTCTCGTTCTGAATTATTAGAGTTTATGACGTCTATTGACATACACGTTTTGCAACACTTTCCGCCTAAGATATTAAGAATAAAATCAACTGATTTGGGCGTCACTTGATGCAACGATGAAATTTTCATGGTGAAACAAAAACCAATTACTGTTCAATAAACTTTTTTATCTTTTTTTGTCATCCAGTTTCGACGTCTATACCGTCTGCTTGTCTTGATAATGACGGTATAGACGTCCAAACTAGTTTACAGCAGGAAATAAAAAGATTGTGGGTCAATAGGTAGGTACTTGGATTTTGTTTCTCCATAAGCTATTAAAGTTAATTCGCCTGGGGGGTAGCCAGAAATTTTGTTCGGGGGGGTCCAAAACTAGGTGGAAAAAGTAGAAAAAAATAGAAAACAGGGTAATAAGTAAAGGGTTTACAACTAATTTTAACACTTATCGTAATCGAAAAAAAACTTCATTTTTCATAGAAAGTTTTGTTAATTCATGATTTTCCAATATCTTGATATATTTTATTCATCAAAGTAATTATTTTTTTTCGGGGGGGTTCTGGACCCCCCAACCTTCCTCGTGGTTATGCAAATGTCATTTCCTTTTCCCCAACCTCGTGAACCCCGTGGTTGCCTAGGATATGCCTGACGAAACGGCTACAGGGTTTTCAATATACAGTAAAAACGGACTTTCGACTGCACTGACTGACTGATTCATAGAAATGTTTTGGAGTGAACGAGACAATATACGAAAAAAAGTCGTCGAATCGATTCCCTTGGAAATGGTCTCAAACCCTAGGAAAAATATTGAAAACACTACATTTTCTATCTATTACATTGTTGCCAACCTCGGCCTCCAATTTTTCAATAATCAAAATAATCGTATTTTAACGTAATTTTTCGATTCCAGATCACGGGATGTGTCGATAACCCGATTTTCAGTCCATTCGAAGCAATTCTGGCCAAATCGTGCAATTTCATTATTTCGTGCATTATTATCTCAACAATGGAGGCAGGTAAGCTGTTGCGTCATAGGGTCTAACAATAATTGTCAAAGCTGTCGGAGTGACCGGAAAAGACCAGAGGACTTTTTCGGAGAAGGGAAGAGGGTCTGGGGGGAGCAGACCCCCTACAACGAGAGAAAGCGATTACAGATAAACGAATGATTTTAAAAATAACGTATTTTTCTGACAAGGAGACTTTGCGTAAGTAATGACGAGAAAGAAGATGAAAACTTTTTTTTTAAGAAGACGCTTACATAGGAATACAGTTGAAGGGTTTTGTCCATTTGCACCCGGGTTTGAGAGAAAAAAGCATTAAAAATTTTAATAATTAGGCTTTAATTGGATTTTGGCAGCAGCCCAGACGAACACTAATATCACATATGTGCAAATAGTAGGCCTATTGGCACACGAATTAAAAACTACGGAGGCTATTCGCATCTGTTTTATTGTTGTGGCATTAGTCGTGAGGTTTGGGAGCGCGATCAGTCGTCTTAGAGACAGGAAGGGAATGGAACCCGTACAAAGATTGCAGTTTCACTTGAAACTACACGGAATCTAATTCTTTCACTTACGTAATCACGAATATTCCAGTTAATTTCAGCAAATAGTGAAACATGCGAATGAAAAGAATTAACATGGAAGTGAAATATAAAAATTTTTGCTCCGCGGGCATTCACGTATACCAATAAGTACGCTTTTAATTTTAATAATGTGCAAAGAATGCTGTTAGAAATAATAATAATATTCAGAAGAATGTATTAAGGAGTACAATACGTTAGTAGTCTACAATATAAGTTAATTAAACCTATTTCTAAGTAAGTCCTAACGCTGCCTTTATAGTCTCGTCTTATCTATCGTGGAAAAACCGACATTCTGAATCAATGTGTCCTGCAGTCTATCATATCTCTTATTTTATTTTTATGATCTGATCTACCGTAGTATGTTGGCGTTCGTAATATATTCAACTAACTCCCTCTATAAACACTCTCACTACTTCTTTACAAGGATACGAAAATTGTGGGACCAATAAAAATAAATTGTTTTAGGTAAATTTTGGGGGGTTATGACCCCTGTTACCGACACCCGTGGTTGGTCGCATCTGTTTTCGCAGGATTGCGTCGTCAGAGAGGGTGAGTTGTAGTACTGCTATGGGGTTGGGGGGGTTGGCACCCCTGCATAGATTGCAATTTCAAATGAAAATTCCATTTTTTTACTCACGTGTTTACAATTATTTCCCGAGAAATTCTGCTCCGATGGCATACTCGTACCAAATGTGGACACCATGTTTTCTCCTTGCTTATTTCCCATATCCGTGATAGCAGCCCAGACGAGCACAAGGATCAATGCCCAGGAAAAACGATTAGTACAGCATCACTGTAAAATTACACCAAAGAATAAATACAGCATTAGAAAGGTTTTTGGAAGTAGATATAAGTATTAGACCTTGCACGAAACCGATAGCTGGATTAAATTTTATAGAATTATCGTTATCTACATCAATTGCAAGAAATATATTCATAAGATGATTAACCCATTATTCCCCAGACTGTATTCAGGGATTTTAACTTTGGTTGTTTTGCATTATCCGATTAATTTTGTCCTAATCAAGATGAATTTTTGGGAAAAATCGTTTTCATCGTATTATATGAAATTCATAATGCTGCGTAAATGCAACGCTGGGAAAACTCAGGTAAATAAATTCAAAAGCAGTAATTATAAAAACTAAGGGTTACATATTGTATTCTTAATCTTGATTTGCACACTCGACATCTTCGCCGGGAGTTATCAGTATTCCTTTGGAGGAAATGCCCCATTCTGCCTTTCAACGGACATGCTGTAGTGTGTCATTTTCTCTAGGGTGTCTCGTATGTGCGCATTGATTTTTATACCAAACTCCATCAGTCATAAAAATACAATTTTATGAATGAAAATGTTGGTGGAAATGACGAAATTAAAACTAGAGATGCTTAAAAAAGTCAGTAAATCGAAGACAAAATTATTCTGAGGTAGAAACTTGTTCTGAGAGTTAGAATTCAATAATGTTGCGTTAACGCAACGCTGGGGATTAATGGGTTGAACAAAGTAATGGTAATCTAAAATGTCAATAAGTGACCACATTTTTTTACGTGGCCACTTACGTTTTTTACGTTTACAGGTAGTATATCCGAGAAAATGAATAAAGTACTTGCAATATATTATGGGACTGAATTGTAAAAAAACAATATCGATAATCTATCCAATGCAACTCGATAAGTTTATGGAATATTAACGAGGGATGACTATTGACTTAGCAGCTCACAGTGCGGCATTGAATTGTTGCGGAGGGGCATAGAACTGTATTTGAGGGGATTTACGCGAATATAATTATAATGTCATCGATCTCTCAATGGCTGCCTCAAACGGAAGGTTGCTATGGATAGACGTAAACGTGGAGAGGATATACCGCTTCAACAGCTCATTCCGTGCCTCCAATTCTCTGCAAGCAGTAAAGCAGATGAACCTTAGGATCATTTCCCGGAAAAACGGCGATGAAGAATTTATACCTGGAAAAATACACACTAGAGACCGACAATTACATCCTGTTTTCACGGAACATCAACCATTACGACTAAACGTCCTAATGTTTTTTAACGCCTGAATGAACACGAAAATGCACCGTGTAAAATACTTAACTTAAGCGAATGCTACTACAGATAATAGAACCTGTCATAATTACGTTCACTCATTCGTGAATGTTCCGTTCATATCGACCAAATTCGTCCAAGCATTCACGCATTAACTCGTGCGTGTTAATGTACTGTTTAAATATGCGTTAAAAAAGACAAACCGTTTGAACGGAAACCGATTTTCCCGCTGATAAAACGCAGGGCGGCCAGATATTTGTGATGTGTTGTCAAGTCAAAACGTTCAGCAAATTGAATCTTAAGATCCCAACAGTTGACCATATTATTGTATTTTGATGGATATTAGCCAAACAACGACGAATCAAACAATGAAATGCATATTATACGATGGCAATTATAATGATCATACACTTTAATAATATTTTACTCACGTTCCCATATACTGCCACGTTAATGTCGTCCCAGCAAGCCGCTGTTTGCACCAGGTTTTCTTCCAACTCTAACCTCTCATGCACACGTTATTTCACTGTTTTTAAATTTCTCCAGCAAACTCTGCGTGTAAGTGAAATAATCACGTTTCTACATACGTGTATCCATTGGGTCGTCATACAGACGTCAATGGAGTTAGAAACAGTTGTCCGTTGATGTAGAAAATATGACGCCATAGCAGTGTGGAAGCAGTTTGAAAGGACACGTAAGATAACGAGTCATATGGTGTGATGAGGGTTAAGAAGACCGTTGAGTTGTGGGTGGGGGAGGAAAGTCAGGAGGTGGGTAGGATTCGAAATAGAATGAAGAGACTAGAGCATAGAGTTGAATAGAGCATTTAAAAACCATCGGAGAGTCTAATTGGGCCCAGACACTGAGACGGCCGAACTTGTTCCGCACCACAATGAAAGCAGACGTGACGTCAGGAAAACAAAAGCCAATCGGTGTTCGAAAGCGTTGATAAAAAAAAGTGGCGTAATAGTTTTTCAACTTGTACTAAATAAATTTGTTAAAAAATATTGCATTTAAAAATTAATTTAAATTTTTTAGTACTTATTATCTGAACACTGATACTCTATTTTTATTTTTTTTACGAAATAAATGAGACTCAAATTTTCGTGACGTCATTGACGTCCTTCACTCCTGTGACGAATCGCATCCACGGAGCTCTTCTCAGTTTCCTGCTAACCGCCGTGGAGTAAAGACGTAAGTAAGCAAGCCATTCATAAGTTTTTAGTTTCCCCGTGTTTTGCATATGTCATCGCTATATCATTTTAGTGTTTAATATATCAGTGAATCTGCTTTTATAAGTGCTTATAATAATTCGCGAATTTCTCTGCTTTATTGAGATTCATCCCGCCTTCGATTGTTTTTATTACCCAATGCAAAGAACCTCAAAGGTTTGAAGGTAGCGTAAATGTGATATGTTAGCCAGTGATTACTGTGTTTCCGTTGTTCCTGCCAAACTATAGGACTTTATTGGGGATATATTTTCTTTTTTCGATTTCCAATTTTTCCCTTACATTCACCGTTTATTCGCTTTCATAAGTTCGATTGCTATTTCGAAAGGAGATACGTCTAAATTGTTCATCAATTGAGTTCGATGTCTAGTGATCTAGTTTCAGTAATGTCGTCAGAATGTCTCGCATATCAGATGTTCGTAAATTGTCCGTTGCAGCGATCCATTGGTCATATTGCGATCTTATTTTCTCTAAGGCGGATTCTGATTTATTAGACATGATTGCGATAATATGTGAATTGCTTAGGAAGTGCTTTCCCCTAAGCAGTGGCGCCGACTCCATGGGGCTTGAGGGGGCCCGAGCCCCCCAAAAAATTCGTTACAGATGTGGGGAAAAATGTGTAAGGCTTGTCGATTTTCCCCGGAGTGTCCTGATATCGAGATTCGAGTGATCAGGGTTCTAATGTATATCATATGACCCTTCTAAAATGCTTACAAACTTAAAATTCACTACTTATAAAATTTACCGGGGCAAGGTCCCCGCTTTGGGCCCCCCCAATATTTTTTGTAAGTCGGCACCCTTGCCCCTAAGGTCATACGAACTAACTCCTCCGGTGATTTCTTAAGAGGTTTTGAGAATAGCTTACATGAAGGAATTCGTCCCTCATCGTTTGGTGGAAGCAATTGTTATTATCCAGCATTCTCGTTCTTCTTTGCCGCAAGAATATTCCGAGTTTTATGGGGCTTGTCACCGAGGTGATGGAATTCTCGCAAGGCCGCCCCATTTGACCGCCGACTGCTACACTTAGATGCTTTCAGTCGCGAGATGAGAAGATCTCACTTGACTCATTACAAAATATATTTCGCGTTGATATTTGAAGTAGACGTCTCTCTCCTTTGTGTCTTCGGTAAGCAGTAGTGATCGATTAAATTTATCGTAGTTATTCGAATATTTCGTCTGAATGCAACCGACAAAAGACTTTTCATTTTTCTTCGCTAACTTTCTCTTCTTTACCGTTGAATCACACGACTGCTGCAGTTAATAAGAATTGAATTGAATAATTAAGTGGATTGACTATCATTCTCACTAATTTTTAATGTCCAACATAAACTTTTCTGTCTTCACAATAGCCTGTCGTTACTTCGATAATAGGTAATTATTCAGCAGTTGTGCATACTGTACTCTTTTTTCGTGCGTTATGATAGCATTATGTTAATATGTGTCTATTTGTTATTATTTCCAGTAAATTGTTTCCGCGTGAAAATAGTGCTGGTCAGTTATACGAGTGGGATTTCTGGGAATTATATTACGTCGGAGAGAGATCCTGAGGGGAGAAATGGTAAGTACATTTCATTTTTTTTCTACTATTACACAATGTTTCATTATGTTATGTGCCAAAAAGTTGCCATCGTTATGTTAATATTTACTTGATTGAAGCAATTGTTTTTTTACATGGACGGGATTACATGCATTATGTCTACGAACTGAATATTTTATTTTTCTTTGTCTTGTTCCTCCGTGAATGGAATTATTAGAAACAATTACAGGGAAAATTACTAAATGAGATCGATAGAACTGTGTACGTTTAGGTTTTTTCTGTAGATCTCAAGATGGAGGTGGCGGATGTTTTTAAACTTCCCTAATTTATTTAACTAGTTTCAAAATAAATCATTTTAGACCGCAGTGGCTTCTAAAACTTGATCTACACTTGAGTATTCGTCATGGATATTAGCGTCTTATGAATGGGCTTTTTGAGCAATCTTCTGGGTGTGTTTACACTTGGTGAAGGATTGACCATATTCATTTCGCTGTTGTTATTATTTGGGGACAGTGGATTGTTTCCTTGGTGACATTTAACACGTTTATGCCTCAATGCTACTTATTGATTCGCCTGCTGTTATTCGATGAAATGTTAACGTGATAAAGTAATTTAAATAGTCTTGTCTAGTTGGCATTTACTAAAAACCTACTCATTAGCCTTTAATGAACTCCCTTCTTTGCAAACGGATATACATTTTGATAAGATCTTGCGTCTATCTCTACTGAATGTTAGAAAGCATGGCGAAGGCTCCTGACATAACTTTTAATTCTTCCGAATGCATTTTGTTATTAAATAAGTTAAGGCTTCTTTGTCATTAGGAAATCCTTGCTATAGATATACAAGCTTAACTCCCAAACAACCTATTTTGCTGTTTTCATTTACACTGCGAGACACCTACCGTCACTTTATATTTTTACAAAGTCATTCTAACGGGCATTCTTCCGTCGCAAATTCCAGATTTGGAGTTAATTGCCTCCGCAATAAAAAAGTCAACATTATGTTCAGCAAAATAGATGGTTGAGAGTACGATGGAATGAAGATACCTTGTCTGCTTATTCCTACACGAAAGAGAGACGTTGACCTTCAGATTCCTTGGCTTGAATTTTCGTCTTTTCGAAAAGCTTCGCCGATTGGAAACACTGCTTGGTTTAGGTTCTTCTTCTCTTGAAGGTCGACCTTGTTGCTGTAGACATGACTTCAAACTTAACTGCATTTTCAAATATTTCTTTCGTTTTTTGAATCATTGTTGGATTTGAATCTCATTTCTATCGCAAACACTTTTACGTATGGAATTCTCAATCGTCATTATTTTATTTTTCTACGAATTATTTCTTCTTTAGTACTCTGAATGAATAGATGGGGCCTGAGTAAGTGACAGATGAATTTTGCTATCTCTTGAACTATTATTTTCTCTGTTTTTATGTTAAAAATGGGCTATTATTCTTTCTTTTGTTATGCAAAACGCGTGTGGCAGGGGGTGTTAGGACACCAACCGTTTACACAAACAAAGAAAATGCTGTAGCGAAATTACGACTAGCCTTAATTAAAATCCTTAATGGTTCGTGAGAAAAACGAATTGCCATATCTATACGTTCGGCAAAACATCTCTCTTAATTTATCGATTCTATCGAAGCTGGAAATATAGTGTGGCTCTAATATTATGTTCTCCGTGTCGCTCTTAAAGATATCCATTCTCAATTGTTCAAGCAATCTAAGCCTAGCGCGCAGCCTCCGAGTCTCCAGCGGTTCCCAGCCTAATCACGACCACCGAGAGACAAGGCCTGAGCGCTGAATTGTGACGTCACGAGTCGTAGGCGGAGGGAGGGGGTAACGAAGACTGCCATTGATAGCGCCGATTGGTGGGGAATGCGTAAGAAAACCAAACGATATGTGAACAGACATTTCTCCGGCTACAATTTTCCTTATATAATATCATATGTACTTACATTTAAATGATGTTAAGAGTAAATCCCTACCTCGGGAAACATAATTGTTTCGAATGGACCAACGCCTTCGCCGAAAAATCTTCTTTGAAGAGAAACAGCTAGCTACCAAATGCATTCGAAACCTCGAGAATATCATTAAAAGTCTTATATTCACTAAAACATTTTTTACGCATCAGCGGTACTTATAACATAGAAGTCATAGGATTTTTACATCCTTCACGGGGCTTCTATTTTTTCAGCATCGCTGCATTAAACGATGATGAAATAAAAAAGTTATGTTCTTACACATGCGCAAGATTAGGATAAAACTAGATTGTGCTTCTGTTAAATTATATAGGGATTGTTTTGATTAGACCTATCTGCAAAATATAATTTCATGGCAATTTATGCACTTAATGGAGTGAATTGTAACATTTTAAGAAACGGTGACTAGGATTTGCTACTTTAAAGTACCTGGGGAAATTATTTTGAATGGAAAAATACCATGTCCTACCTGATAACACAGAAATGTAGCATATAATGCATTCAGTTGGGAAATTAATAGTTTTTCTCATTGATCCAGTTGTTGCGAATACATTTAAACATATGTACAGAGTCAAGCCTTTAGAGTAATGGTCAAGTATGATGAGAATGATGTGGATAAACTGTACTCAGCCTTGATGGATTGGTGAAGAGAGATACTGCCTTCCTGTTGATGGGTTTGTTTTCACTTATAACGCAAACCACATCCAGACCAACTTTTTCGAGACCAATGATGACATTCTTCAGAATATCTTTTAGAACGCAGGCTGACAGAGTACTCACAGGCAAAATATGGACAACATCTTTAAATGAATATAGAAAGTTCTCTACCGCGAACACATGAGCACTAGAAGCTAAACTGATGCAGGTTCTACTATACATCAGCCCTTGTAGTCAAGAAGGGGTTTCAAATGAACTTCATCCTTCATATGGGTGATATAACGCTAGTGGCTCTGTAATGAGATACTCGGTGCTTTACGTAATATAGAAACCCATGCTCATTAATTGGACCAACTTTAAAAGAAGAGCAGAGCCTTTTGATAGTAACTGGATGTGGGAAAACCAAATTAACAGAATTGAGAACAAATTTATGAACTTCAGGAGATACTAACAAAATATTGCAGAAAATACAAATATGTCACAGATGCACCTTACTTACCTTCTTTTCTTGAACCTACTTACCTTTTTTTCTGGAACAAGGGACATTTGTGATTTGATAAAGTTATTCAAAGATTAATTTACAGAGTCTTTAATTTTGCATTCTTCCAATAAAGCTACAATATCGCTATAAATATTTACATTATTTGTGGAGTTTTTAAATTCTATCCAACACATCATAGGTACTTTTCATACATGAAAGAGGCTTGAAAAAGTGGAGTGAATTTGCCTATTGCTTTTAATTCCCTTTTTCAGTGGTATACTTTGATATTATTATGAATTTATATAATGAGTAAGTAATAAGAGGTGGTGCGCACTCTTCCAAATGCTTTAATATTATAGCACACGGCTTCACGACCACATCCCAAAATGCTGAATACTTATTCATCCTCACCAGAGAATTTACGCTTCACCGAAAGAGCTTTCTGAGTTTCTAGCTTTTTCTAAGCCTTATATGCTTCCTGAGTTTTCAAACTATCAGCTAACGCAGCTTCCACAGTCGCACTTTCAAGACACTGTTCCCTCATTGATGGCGCATCCCTGGTCTGCTCTGAAGTGGTAAGGTACCCAGGGCAATCAGGGAAGATCCTTGGCATGGCACAATCCCTCAGTTTTGGGCTGTTCAATGGTACAGCCAGCAGTTTTCCTGACTTCTCATCGAAGTAGGAGCTTTAATGAAGCACATCTTCAATCAGAAAATGCCGGATACATGCCTTTAAAATAGAGATAATTTCATTGGTAGACGGAAAATCAACTGTATTTCAAGTGAGGAATACCTTCGTTTACCTTAAGGGTGTAGTAAACAAGACTTAAATAATTCGCTTTGCACACAATGGTAGTTAGATTAACAATATTTGATCTGAAATACCAACTTAGACATGGGCCATATTTATCTCGCTTGTTGGTAGCCCATTTATTCATCCCGAGCGTTTCACATGTTTCCATAATTTATTAACTACTGAGGAATCATTCATTTAATACTCTCGAAGACTTTAAGATTTCACTCTCTACACAATCGTTCTCAGATTAACACGATTAGTTAGTACATATTTCCCATGTAAGAACTACTTAATGCAAAAAAAATCTTCTTTTCTAAAACAGTAATACTACCCTATGCATGCGTAAACATACAAATAATGTAAAATGCCATCGTAGGCATGGGTCATATTTATTACACAAGTAGGTATCCCATTTATTCACCCCGAGTGTTTCACATGTTTCCACAATTAACTAATAACAAAAACTATTCATAACAACCTCAAAAAATCAAGTTCTTCTTAATAACCGCACCTTAGAACACGAGGATAAGCGCCGTATTCTATTTAGCGTTGATATGCGAGAATTTCAAAGACATTTAAGTACTGTGAAATAATTAAAACCATTAATTATTCAAGCTATAATGCAAATAATATTGAAATCAACATGCAAATACACTCGAGAGTAGAATTGTTTCAAGAAGCCAATAACAATTCGTCTACCGGTCAATGCTTGTATCAAATACCTTTTTATTTCACTTTTAATGACGATCAACATTTACATATGTAACAATAATGCATTGTACTAACATTTCCCTGAATAATCACGCCTTCCAAATAGAAAGAAAAAGATAAAAACTCACCTTGGAATATTTCGTCGGCTGGAAGTCTTTTCTTGGAATGGCAAGGTTCATTTCCTCTTCGTCTCTTCGTCCATAGGAAATTTGAAAACGCACACTTTCGTTTCCTCCGTGTATTTTCCTTTGCACAGAGGCACACAACACTAGTACACCATTTCTTGAACACTTATATTCAATACTCTTGCCCACAAAACCATCGCAAAAGCTTTAATACTCCAAATAACTTAGCGTTCAACAACCCAATCACCATTTTCACCGCAATGGCTTATAAATATAAACAACTGCAAGCATTGTCGGAAGGCGTGGTTGATAACCTACGGCTCGTGACGTCAGACAATTAGAAGGCATCAGCGCTCAGGCCTTGTCTCTCGGTGGTCGTGGCCTAATTCGCTTAACATCTG
Organism: Ischnura elegans; assembly: GCF_921293095.1. Lineage (NCBI taxonomy): Eukaryota > Metazoa > Arthropoda > Insecta > Odonata > Coenagrionidae > Ischnura > Ischnura elegans. Next base: position 6,457,796 of record NW_025791659.1, on the reverse strand, counting down.
AATAACGCTCGTTGCAGTTTTTGACGAAACGCGCAGCCTTCCTTTGTATTTTATTCAGTTCGCGGATTAAGAAATCCAGCACCGGATCCCGTATTATATTGCTCCATATTCAAGGTGCGGTCGGACGAGTGCGAAATAGCACCTTTCTTTTACTTTCTCATCCGAAAATATTCCCACTATACGCTATACGAATCCTAATTTCGTCAGAGCTCTGCTTCAAGTATTCCTTATATAAATTCCACACGACTTGCCCCTTTGATTGGCTGCGTAATAAGAAAAGAAAACACAATGTTCTGCAAAATATGGTTGAAAATACGATTCAAATGATTCCAACTTGGTTGCTTACACCTCTGTGATAGAGAACGCTGACCTTCACAGTTAATCGACTGGATTTTAGTCTTTCGTGAAGCTTTGCTGGTTCCAAACACTGGTGAGTTTAGGTCTTTGTGTGTTCTTTTAAAGGTTGTTTTGGTGTAGATGCCATGACTACAAACATAACTTCATTTTCAAACATTTCTTCATTTTTCTTCCTATAGTTCCTAGTGCAAATAAGTCAGACCGCAAACACTTTTACATATGAAGTTCACAATCGTCATTTGTTTTTTTAATAGTTTATTTCTTCTATAATATTCTTTGTCATTATATATATATATTGCCTTGTGAGTGACAGATGAATTAAGCTTACAGTTGGGATATGCGTATATACTCCCGTATATATCGTACATCAATGCTCTTTATTAATTTGTTTAGATATTTTTTTTGTGGCCCATGGATACCTTTGTTTTGGTTACTATCGTAATGAAAACGTTTCTGTCATTTTTAGCATCCTCCACTTTTTTAGGCGGTGATTGCGTTAAACCAAATACACTCTCGTTTTTTATAAATTATTTTACAAATTGGACGTCATTTGGTATTTGCTCCGCTAGTTTTCTTTAGGTCCACCTTGTTCTTGTACTTATACTCCAAAATTAAATTCCTGCAAGTTTAAATTTGGTTACTTATGTCATCCATATCGTTATTGGTGTCCACAATAGGGTGGTTTCCTATTATTTTTTTATTGCCTAAATCGAAAGATTATAACTCCTGGAGTACGTATTTCACGCATATAGATTTTTAAATGACGATATCTATTTTTCGCGATTATATGAAAAGTGAAAATTTTCAAGCGCGCGAAAATGCGACGCGTAAGTATGAATGCCGGGAAATCTCTCCGTGAGACTTATTTCTGGTTCCCGCTGCCCCCCTTTGAGGTGACCTTGAGGCGAGGCTTAGCGCTGATACGACGCAGGCTGCTAGCGGGTAGCTGAGTACCCTGCTGGCTGGTAGCGGTTGTCTTAAATAAGGATTATTAATACCTTATCAAATGAAGAAAACTTTCCGACCTTAGCCAGTTTTAATAAGTGATTACTAAGACATGTTTCCCTGAGCTCTACGCCTCATGCATGCATTGGTAACCTCATACGATGTAAAACTCCTATCTACTCGTATAGAAACTAGGTCCCTGTGACGTCACGTGGAGTGGCATCGCATTGGCGCCAATCTCGCCCTTTTCAAATGAGGATAAAAATGGACCATTGCCATTCGTCTAAACCGGTATTTCTAAAACGAAATAACTTGTATATTTTGAATACACTAATGGTGGGTAACGAATCGCAATCAATGCTTTTCGTTTTCTTTGATGAAGGAAACTACCCTATTATATCCATGCATCATCACACAACACACAAAACTATTTAGGAATTTCTTCAAAGAAACAGGACTAATCATAGTGATATGTTTTATTTGCGAGGAGATAAGTATTATATGTGCATAGATTATACGTGGCACGTCAAAAATTATATAATTATTATGATGGAGAAAACGTTACTTAGAAATCTGGTTAATATTTTACCGTGAGCGTTTTCTATTTTTTTTTTAATCCTTACTTTTATATTGAAATTATTTTTTATTCTCGACTTATTTCATGCGCGGGAATTTTGTATCAATAATGAGGTCATAAAATAATGATGCTAAGTTGCGTGTACATTTATTACATTTACCTTTGTGATTTCATTTTGTGCCGTTTTAAGTTCGAGAGACTTATTTACGAACCAATATTTTACGCAATAAAAATGAGTAACGCTTTACGTATATCTATATTTTGTGTCTTTCTGTGTGAATTTTGTGTCCTTTTAATTTCAAAAGACGTAGTTAGAATCAACATCTTGCGAATAAAAAATAAGTGACGTAATACATAGTATATCTATGTTATATTGTTTTGATCCGATGAATGATCTTCCATGGCGGGTATTTATCTATTTTTTTTAGTTTGAGTTTATAGTGATCCCAATCCAATGAAGAAGTTTGCTTTAATTTCTTAATTATCCCGTGATTAGTGTTAATTGAAGTCTTTCCTATACCTTTGCAGAAGAAAATCTATCCAGCAAGCCGCCGAATGTATAGGCAACTAAAAAAGGTCGTCATATTTAAGAGAATACTTGTCATACTATCCCTTCCAAGGCATTGCGTGCTATTGCTTTACTTACTTACTTCCTTGGCACTACAGCCCGGTATGGGCTTTGGCCTCCCTCAAGACGCCTTTCCATTCTCTCCTGTTCTGCACTTTCTCCCACCATCTGACAATCCTCATAGCCTTTATGTCTTCTTCCACATCCATCTTTTCCTCGGTCTTCCTCTTTTTCTCTTTCCATCCATATTTCCATGTAGAATCTTCTTAGGCATCCTTTCTTCACTCATTCTTTTTACGTGGCCTAGCCAAGCTAGCCGTTGGGTCTTCACAAACCTCACTATGTCTTCGCCTCGGATAATATTTTCTATTTCCTTGTTTGTTCTTATCCTCCAAGTTACCCCATCTGTCACGAGACCATATATCTTTCGCAAAACCTTCCGTTCAAATATCCGCAGAGCTTGCTCGTTTCCAGCGGAGATGCTCCACGTTTCTGCTCCATATGTCACGACCGGTCTGATAAGTGTCTTATAGATCTTGAATTTCATCTCCTTAGATAGAGAGTTGACTTCAGGAGCTTAATATTAGCAAAGTAAGCCCTATTTCCAGCCATTATTCTCTTATTGATCTCTTCGGTCATTGAGTTCTTACAGTTTAAATTAGTACCGAGGTAGCTGAAATATTTTACATTTTGCGTGCTATTGCACTTGCTGCTATTACTATATAAGTACTAATTTGGTCACCTGGCTTGATTCTCGTGTACTTAGGGCCTTTTGGAGGCCCACTAAAGTACCTTGAAATTTACCACGGACACGTCCTTGTTCCTTGAGGATATCACACCCTGTGAATTAGCGCAATCGAACGCCTTTTGTCAAAATACCGCGTAATTCCTTCTAGATTACCCTCAGAACTTTGCTTAGAACTTCGCATAGTGCCTCGCGTCCAGGACTTTTCTATCCTTGGCCATGAAATCGATCAGCAGGACACACTTTCTGACCCAGAATACGTAAACCAATGATCTTTCCCGATGGTATGAGAATTAGGCAGTTTCCTTTCATTCCTTCATGAAAGAAAACGAAATGCATTGATTGCGATTCGTTACCCACCATTAGTGTATTCATAATACACAAATTGTTTGGTTTTAGAAATCCCATTTTAGATGAATGGCAATGGTCAATTTTAACCTCATTTGAAAAAGGCCAGATTGGCACCCATGCGATTCCACTACACGTGACGTCACCTAGATTCTATACGAGTAGATGGGAGTTTTACATTGTCTGAGATTACCAATGCATGCATGAGGCACAGAGCTCAGGGAAATATCTCTTAATAATCACCTATTAAAACTGCCTATGGTCGGAAATTTTCCTTCGTCTGATAGGGTATTAATAATCCTTATTGAAGCCAAGCGCTACCTGCTATCAGGGTACTCTGCTACCTGCTAACAGCCTACATCGCAGCGGCGCACATATCCTCGCCCCAAAGTCACCTCACAATGCGGCATCGGGAACCAAAAATACGTCAAAAGGAGCTTTTCCCATCATTCATGCTTAGCCGTCGCGTTTTTTCGCGCGCTTGAAATTTTTCACTTTTCGTTCAATCACGAAAAATAGATGTCGTCATAAAAAAAACTTAAAAGCGTGAAATGCGTATTCCAGGAGTAATAATCTTTCGATTTAGGCCATGTAAAAAAATAATAGGAAACCACCCTATTCCAATGAATTTCGTGAACGTTGAGACGGCGAGCATTACATCTCCTCACAATGTCCATCATTTATTAATAACATTTTCCTCGTGGGAATGAACTGCCTCACGTTTGTATCCTGTCGCTTTATTCTGCCTTCAACCTTGCTGATAAGGGACATGAAATATCCTCACTTATCGTCAATTATTATCGATAGTAAACGGGAACATCGGCGACCAACTCTTTCTCCAAAATGTTTAGCATGCTTATTCTAACCCTTTCATACCCCCTTTCCAGTCAAGGCCAAGTTCAGCATTCCTTCTGTTTTCTTTTTTTCGCATCTTTAATGTTCAAGAGGCCTGTTCAGACAATTTCGCCAGCTAAAAAAGACAGAATCCTTCACCTTCAGAATCCTTCTGTGAAATTCAAATTCGATACTATCTGCTGTTGCCAATGATCATGGATTTAGTTTTTATGGAGTTTAACACGAGGAAATTTAGCTTCGACCAAGCTGTCGAACGGATAGTTGTGGGTATTTTTTTCCCCCGAAGCATAAAGGACTTTAATTAATGCCAATCGTAATTTCATATTATTGCATTGATTAACTAACCAATTATTCCCCAGACTGTATTCGGGGCTTTTAACTTTGGTTGTTTCGCATTTTTCGATTAATTTTGGCATAATTAAGATGGATTTTTGGAAAAATATTATATTAATCGTATTATATGATTTTCACAATGCTGCCTATACGCAACGCAGGGAAAACTCGTAGACGTAAATAAATAAAGTAATCATATAATAATTGGGTTAAACCTTTCATTTTTTATCTTGATTTGTACACTCGACATCTTTACCGGGAGTTAATCAGTATTCCTTCGGAGGAAATTCCCTATTCTGCCGTAAAACGGACATGCTGGGGTTTGTCATTTTTCCTAGGCTGTCTCGTATGTGCGCATCGATTTTTATGCCAAACGCCTTCATTCATAAAAATACAGGTATATGAATGAAAATGTTGGTGGAAATGACAAAATTAGAACTAGAGATACTTAAAAAAAAGCCAGTAAATCGAAGATAAAATATTCTGAATTAGAAAGTAGTTCCGAGAATTAGGAATCAATAATGTTGCGTTAACGCAACGCTGGGGATTAACGGGTTAAATTTCCTGCACCGCTCCCGAATTATTTTTCAAGCGTAGGCACTTTGGGCAGCAAACTTCTTTCAAATTGATGACGAATTTCAATCAAAGGTAGCATTTTCGCTTGCAGAAACTTAATGACCGACAGCTGTTCACACGACAATCGCCAATGGATACCGTGCCGATTATTATCTTGCCAATGAGTAACTTAACCGCGCAGCGCCCGACACATTGGATGCGCGTATTTAATTTTTTTCTGGGCTCTAATAGGGTAGTTCCCTTCATCAGAGAAAACGAAAGGCATCGATTGCGATTCGTTACCCACCATTAGTGTATTCATAATACACAATTTATTTGGTTTTTGAAATACCGGTTTCGACGAATGGCAAGGGTCAAATTTTATCCTCATTTGAAAAGGGCCAGATTGGCGCCCATGCGATTCCACTCCACGTGACGTCACAGGGACCTAGTTTCTACAATAGAGGATAGGAGTTATACATCGTCTGAGGTTACCAATGCATGCATGAGGCACAGACCTCAGGGAAACATCTCTTAATAATCACCCATAAAAACTGGCTAAGGTCGGAAAGTTTTCTTCGTTTGATAAGATATTAATAAACCTTTTTTAAGCCAAGCGCTACCAGCCAGCATGGTACTCAGCTACCCTCTAGCATCCTGCGTCCTATCAGCGCTCAGAGCCTCGATCAAGGTCACCTCACAAGGCGGGAGGGGGAACCAGAAATGCGTCGCACGGACTTTTCCCATCATTCCTACTTACGCGTCGCGTTTTCGCGCGCTTGAAATTTTTCACTTTTCATTTAATCGCGAAAAATAGATATCGTCATTATAAAATCTAAGAGCGTGAAATACGTACTGCAGGAGTAATAATCTTTCGATTTAGGCAATAAAAAAATAATAGGAAACCACCCTATTGACATGCGCTACATTTTGATGATATCTTCCTTATGAATTTTAGGCAGGCCGTAGATACAAGGAGTTTTCTGATCCTGTGAGCTGATTCTTCTTCTTTCGGCGGGATCCGGTACACAAGTCTTTGTTATTTCTGTCACTATCCTTTTGTATTGGGAGGTTGTATCTCTGTCAATCTTTTGATAAGGTCCTTCCTCAAGTAGCTCTTCCATCTTCTTATCATATTCTTCTTTCTCTAGGACGACCGTCGCGTTGCCTTTGTCTGCTGGTAAAATCACGGCGTTGTCATTTTCTTTCAATTTTCGAAGGGCTTCTCTCTCCGCCGTGGTGTTATTATGGTTCTGGTTTTTGCTTTTCATTCTGAGGATTCGGCAGGCGTCTTGTCGAACTATGTAAGCCTCGCTGGGTGGTAAGTGACCAATCGCGCTCTCTACTCCGCTAATGATTTCTTCCACTGGAATTTTCTTTGGCGTCAGCGAGTAATTGAAACCTTTTCGGAGGATAGAATGGGCGGCCGGGTCCAGGGGGTGTTTTGGGAGGTTGACAACGACCTGTGCCTCGCATTGTGGATTGTGTGGTTTCTGCGAATTTGGTAATCTTATGAATTTCCTCTTCTGCTTCTCCCTCGTAGTCTCTGCCACCGCGATCATGTGTGATGCTGTCCTGTCCTGTCGAGCCTCTCGAAATCTTCCTTCTTCATGGCATTGGCGAGAATGATGTGTATATTGGAAAGCACCTTGCCGACGTGGTCCAGTTCACGGCGGGTCTCTTGAATAGCTGTTCGTAGTAATTGCTTGCTGGCATTGTGGAGAATCCGGGGTGTGCGTGGAGAGCGAAGGTGGTGCTGCAGTCTCAGAAAATTTGGCAGGATCTGCTGGTCTCGGCAACGTAGTAGAAAAAAAGACAGTTGGCATGGAAGCGATGACTTCTTGGTTACTCGTAGTTTGTCGAATTCCTTCGTTAAAACTTTCGCGGGTGCTCGTCATTATGATTATAAACTTTTGGCCTATGTCACCCCGTCAATGCTTTGGGTGGCCCCAACGTTTCCCGACAGATGCTGATCGCTTTTTCAAGGGATTATGAAGAGATGAGAGAATTTAAAATCTTTTATATAGGTATCTGTGTCAGTTGGTGGGGGAGGGGAGCGGGAGGTTGGGGGAGGCGGGTGGGTTGCTGATTGTTTTTCCCACTACGGGTTGCCAAGTACAGCTAATATTAATGCCGGTATCCCTGTTAAAATGGCTCTTTTCTTCCTTGGATATTTCAATAACTTCTCGGACGAGTCTCTGTTTAAAACCTTAAACTTTTGCAAGGATTTTGACTGCCGTCTGGGGCGCCGGAAGGCGCTTTAGGGGGCAAACAGACTTGGGTTGGAAGACTATAGTCTGTTCACTTTATGTCTGCGGTGAGCTTTCGTGAGAGCCCGGATACTCTCGGATGGTTTCGCTGATAGGGGAGGGGTAGTACCGAGAGAGAGAGGAGGAGCGAGCATAACGTTGCCAAATGTACATAGCCGCCTTACTTTGTTACTGAAAACGTGAGAGTCATAAGTGGCCACAGGTATTTTGGCCCCGGCGTCGAGACAAGATACCTACTTACTCATTTGCAAGGCATTGGGGATAATTCTTTCACAGAAGCCCATGAAATTGTCAGCTACCGCGTTGAATGAGGCACCGTTGGTGAAAGGCATATTTAGTCACATACAGGGAGAGCAAGTGATGTTTGGCAACACGGCTCCACGAGCAGATTCACGATGTTCACTCGGCGGAGGTCTGAGAGCGACTCATTGAGGCCACGCCTACTGTTTGCTGATTGGCAAAGGCACAGTCACATGACGATAAACTTTCCCTCCCCTCATCTCCACTTGCTTTGGCCACACCAGCTCACCCGCAAAGCTAAATGGACAGAATATAGTATTCTCCGAAGGCGACAAATTGTCTTCTTTCTCCGGCGGGACGCACTAGAGACTTGGGGCGGGCGACATTTCTCGCGCAGGCGCTTCACGAATCTCCTCTCTCCCATTTTCGGATAAAACAATTACATACTTGCCCTCCCTCTCACCGTTGCAATGTGTTCAACCTTCCTCAAAGGAGGCAGTCATGAATGACCCAACATTTTTTTACCCCCTGCGTAATGTGAAAGGTTGTTCAATTTGTATACCAGATCATTGCCGGTATGTTACAGTAGTTGCGAGGGCAAAAGTATGTTAAATTTTAAATGATAAATGTTTTCCTCAGCAACACGTTCTTTCATATCAGTCGTAATATGTTCCAGCGTTGGAATAAAAACAGTTCTTTTCCAATACGTCGTAGCATCATCATTATGATCTATCGTGGAATAAACATATCCGAGAAATAACCGGTCAAGCTAATCGTAAAATGGGTTTTGTTAAAAGAATATTAGGAAAGTGCGACGACAAAGTGAGAGAAATTAGCTAGTTTTCCCTCGTTAGACCATATTTTGAATACGCTGCCAGTGTTTGGGACCCTAACGAAAAAGGCTTAATAACAGAGTTGGAACGCGTGCAAAGAAGAGCTGCCAGGTATGTGAAAGGTCGTTACGATAGTCTTGTTAGTGTAACTGACCTCTTAGATAAACTCGGATGGGAATCTCTGTCGGACCGTAGATTGAAAAATAGACTAAACCTTTTAGATAAATTCAAGAGCATTGTCTTTTCTGACGAAGTTAACCATATCTTGCGGACGCCAACGTACTACGGAAGATCAGATCATATAAATAAAATAAGAGAGATAGATTGCAGAACAGACGGATTCCGAATGTCATTTTTTCCACGATCAATAAGAGATTATAACGGCAGCAATAGAACTCGTAAATAGGTTGCATGACTTGTAGTGTAGCCTACTAACCTATGTAAGACTTAATGCATGTTTCTGAATTTCTATTCTATATTCTATTTCTAACAGCATATAGTAGTATAATTTGTTAGTATACGTGACGTTTTTTGGACGGTGTGGTGTGCATGTGGGAGTCCAAATGCATGCTGCATGCTGGTGATTGATCACCCCCTGCCAAACACCCTAGAGGTGGCTCGCAGGGTATTATGTAGATGTAAATGTGTAGATGTAGATGTAATATCCTCTTATGTGACCTTGTTGGTGATTCAACTTGCTTTGTTTTTTGTACATGTTTACGAATTGGTATTTGGTGAGCGTGTTCGGGTGTCGTATTGGTCTTACTTGTCTTTTGTAATTCATTCGGGGCCGTCCTTCGCTTTTCAATCCTTCCAATTGTCATTCCACAGTTGTCTTCACTAGGACATCATACCTATTGATGTATCTGAGGGTTTTTTTAGGATATTTCTATTTTCTCCAACTTTTCTTTACACCTCCTCGTTACTTACTAGGTCAATATGTTGTGCCGTCATCATTCCTAAGCTGCAAAATATGTCAAATGCATTTACTCCTGAATAGGGTGGCTTCCTATTATTTTTTTATTGCCTAAATCGAAAGATTAGGCAATACTCCTGGAGTACTCATTTCACGATTTTAGATTTTTAAATGACGATATCTATTTTTCGCGATTAAATGAAAAGTGAAAAATTTCAAGCGCGCGAAAACGCGACGCCTAAGTATGAATGTCGGGAAATTTCTCCGTACGTCATATTTCTGGTTCCCGCTGCCGCCTTGTGAGGTGAGCTTGAGGCGAGTTGAGCGCTGATACGACGCAGGCTGCTAGCGGGTAGCTGAGTACCCTGCTGGCTGGTAGCGCTTGGCTTAAATAAGGATTATTAATACCTTATCAAATGAAGGAAACTTTCCGACCTTGGGCAGTTTTAATAGGTGATTATTAAGAGATGTTCCCCTGAGCTTTATGCCTCATGCATGTACTGGTAATTTCAGACGATGTAAAACTCCTATCTACTCGTATAGAAACTAGGTCCCTGTGACGTCACGTGGAGTGGTATCGCATGGGCGCCAATCTGGCCCTTTTCAAATGAGGATAAAAATGGACCATTGCCATTCGTCTAAACCGGTATTTCTAAAACGAAATAATGTATATATTATGAATACAGTAATGGTGGGTAACGAATCGCAATCAATGACTTTCGTTTTCTTTGATGAAGGAAACTACCCTATTGGTATTTGGTACATTACTATAAAACGACCGTTGTCAGCAGGCCTTTAAATACGTATGAGAGGTTAGGAAGTGGAGGCCATTGATCATCGACGACCCTTGCCTAGAAATAGAGTTTTTTTGTTAATAAAAGCATCCGTTTCCCTACTCGAAGCACACGATTAACGTCCATTATCCGTAGTAGTGTATGGAATGCACTCAAAGAAAGAGAGCCTTTCCTTGCACCTCTTGCAGTGCCCAGCGATTGCATAATAAGGTTTTGCGTCGATTTCGAGGTTTGGGCCAGCTTTTTTCGATTCTAGGCCACTGTCCGTCTGGGGGCCATTTACCATTTACATCGCGCGGCATACACGTCCGTATGTCTATCACCGTGAGCTAAGAAAGCTTTAATCAAGAAATTACTGGAGGCAATTTATAATAGTCGACGTGTGATTCATCTTCCCATTGCAAAAAATTATGAATCCTTATTATCATTCCGTTTTCCAAGCTTTGACGACACGTAATAATTGAAACATAAATAGTATACTATCTTGTATGCTATGTTATAATAAGGAATACAATTTTTTTCACTGTGTTTGTGGAAGATTTCTTAGGGAAAATTAAGGCTATTTCTATGGTCTGCAATACAGTAACATTACTGTAATAAATTTATTAAATTCTAGAAGATTTGCTGCAGAAGATTTTTCCGAACAACGTTTATTTGTGGAGTGAAGAGTGGGGACTCGAACTTAATCTGAGCAAATGCATGGCGGTACATTTTTTGCGAAATTCGTCCAACGATAACCATGTGCATCCAGTGGATGGTATTGACATAAAAGCAACAGACGAAATGAAGTACCTAGAAGTTAAGATAACCTCGAACCTCTCGTGGGGAACACATAGAAAGAATATTTGCGGCATAGCCCTGAAGAAATCAGGATTCGTCAAGTGTATTGTGGGAAGATTTTCGGATGAGAAAGTAAAAGAAAGGTGCTATTTTGCTCTCGTCCGACCGCACCTTGAATATGCAGCGAGCGTATGGGATCCAGTGCAGAAAGACTTAATCCGCGAACTGAATATAATACAAAGGAAGGCTGCGCAGTTAGTCAAAAAACTGCTACGGGCGTACAGACAGTGTTACTCAGATGTTAAGTAAATTAATTAATTGAAATGACGAATGATGAAAAATCTTTAAAAGCCCTTCAAATGGGAGGTGAAGGAGTGTTTATTAAGATGGTGTAACTGCTTTTTTCAATAACACTTTTAACGAAGCCACTGCATGAGGATGAATTTAGCTATATTTACACTCAATTTACACTCACTTCAAAACAATCGATTCCGAGGTTTTGGCCAAATTTTTTATCGATTCTAGCCCACGGTGCGTTTGGGCCATTTATCATTACATCACGCGGCATACACCCGTATGTCTCTCTTTAAATACTTACGGTAATATCTTTTTTACAAATCCGAGGGTAAACCTTTATTTTCCCTAAGAAACCTTTCACAACAATTGTAAAAATGTGTGCTATTAATCTTTTATCACCGCATTTCATTAAAAGGTTTGTTGAAAACTTAATTTTAATCAGAAACTGATGAAATATTTATGCAAGGGGGCGTTGAACACATCCTTCATTGTCCTGACTTTTTCCGTCGTTTGATGGATTACAGCAATCTATTTAGTTGATTAAAATTACGAGAACACATAACAAAGATTGAAAACAAATTGATATGTGAATAACTAGCATGAAATGGCAGTAAACTTTTGGCATATAACTCAAATGTATTGATTAATATTGATATTCACCGATAGATTAAAAATAAACTTCAAAATTACAATATCACTTTTTATTAATTTCAGGGTGAACAAAGACAGCCGTTTACCAGGAGTTAAAAGATCGTGCGGTTATCTTAAGCAATAGGAAAGCTGACACAATCAAGATGATACAAGATGTTTCTATGACAACGGAAGGCGTTTTTGCGGCTGATGGATCTCCTATCAAGAAGAGGTTTTCAGTGATGAGCAGAAGGCTGCATATTGCTGAGGTTTTTATTACAATTCAGTGATTTCTGATTCATGCTGTTAATATGTTGCTTCTTTCCCAACAGCATTCATCGGAAGAAAAGCTAATTAGCAATAGCAATTAGCGGTATGATGGTAAAATGAAGTCTTTCTCTTTGATGATTGTAATTCAAGAGGGACGACTTGGTATTATGAGGTATGAGTTGAGTTCAGCTCTTGGTTGAAATCGGATCCGATGAGTTTATCATAAGGTATAGACCCATATAGTGAATGGGTCTTATTATGAGAATTCTCGTGAACGGAAAGTTCACAAAACCACATGGTGAAAAGAGTGGAATACTAAAAAGGCGCCATAAATACAAAAAGTATCAAAAGTTGCAAATAAAATAGGCCTAAAATACAATACTTAAGTTGGGACGGATAAAGGTACCATGTTGAGCATATTTTTGCGTGTGATTATGATTTATTTGTTTTGTGGTGCATTTTTTGGGTGACTTTGAATTTGATTTTTACATATCTGTGCACTAATCAGCTCCATTACAGAATGATGTACATATTAAGACATGAAGGTCACAAATACCGCCTCTCTTTAATATTTGTAATAAGAGTTACGAACTGGTGTCATAGGGTATGAGTTGAATTCAGCTCTTGGTAAAATGGCATCAAATGAGGTTGTGTGGTGTAGACTCGTAAAGAAAATGGGTCTTGTCATGAGAATTCTCGTGAACTGAAAGATCGCAAATGGACATGGTAAAAAAATTCACAATTACAAAAGGCGCAACAAATACCAAAAGGTATCAAAGTGTAAAAAAACAAGGCCTAAAATGCAAAAATAATAGCATGGTATAACATAAAATAGTTGGTATATACCACGGTATGATGGTAAAATGAAGTCTCTCCCTTTGATATTTATTATAAGAGGAACGACTTGGTATTATGGGGTATGAGTTGAATTCAGCTCTTCGTAAAATCAGAACCGATGAGGTTATTATATGGTTATAGACCCCTATAGTAATTGGGTCCTCTTATGAGAATTCTCGTGAACGGAAAGTTCACAAAACGGCATGGTGAAAAAATTTCACATTTACAAAAGGCGCCAAAAATACCAAAAGGTACCAAAAAGTAAAACAAACGAGGCCTAAAATACAAAACTTATGTTGGCACGGATAAAGGTACCGTGTTGAGTAATTTTTAGTGCGTGAATATGTTTTTTTTGTTTTGCGATGCATTTTTGGGTGACATGTATACTTGTATTTCATGTTGATGTGCACTAATCGTCTCTGTTACAGGATGGAAGAGAGAATACAACGATGAGATCTCGAAGAAAAGAAGCGATACGAAATGCGTGCGTACATTGCGTTTTATCCGAATGCGTTGCGCGATTGAGCGAAAATTGCGTTCTGATCGAACGAACGGCGAAAGGATTGGAGTGATTCGTGTGTCCTCCAAATTTAGGAGGAGAAGAAAGAAGAGAACGAAAGAAAAGGACATCGCGAAGAAGAAAACGAAGGAATTAGATTGGATTTTGGGCCTTTTGGGCCGTGATCATTGCGTCGAGTTAGGCTAGGATTTTTTTGTATCGAACCAAGGTTTTGCCTGCGCTGTAAACCATTGCATTACACTGGGACGAAACTGTGTCACTTGGATGGAAAAGTGGTCATTTCCTCCTTGTGTCACGGTGATTACCCGTGCATTGTAGTGGGACGTATGCGATTCCTTGGGGAAAGGGTCATTTATTTTCCTTGTATGTACTCTCTCCCTCTCTCCCCAGGCTGTAGGTCATCAGAACTTCACGTGAAGAGGAACCCAGCTTCAAAACTAGGTTAGCTTTTGGGCCATTATGGCTATGAATAGTAGCGTCGAGTAAGGCTAGGATTTTTAGCTTGCGTTAATTTTAGTTTTTTTTGTGTCGAACCAAGGTTTTGAATTCGCTGTAAACCATTGCATTACGAGGGGATGATACTGAGTCACTTGGATGGAAAAGTGGTCATTTCCTCCTTGTGTCACGGTGATTTCCCGTGCATTGTAGTGGGGCCTATGCGATTCCTTGGGGGAAGGGTCATTTATTTTCCTTGTATGTACTCTCTCCCTCTCTCCCCAGGCTGTAGGTCATCAGAACTTCACGTGAAGAGGACCCCAGCTTCAAAACTAGGTTAGCTTTTGGGCCATTATGGCTATGAATAATAGCGTCGAGTAAGGCTAGGTTTTTTAGCTTGCGGTAATTTTAGTTTTTTTTTGTGTCGAACCAAGGTTTTGCATTCGCTGTAAACCATTGCATTACACGGGGACGAACCTGTGTCACTTGGATGGAAAAGTGGTCATTTCCTCCTTGTGTCACGGTGATTTCCCGTGCATTGTAGTGGGGCGTATGCGATTCCTTGGGGGAAGGGTCATTTATTTTCCTTGTATGTACTCTCTCCCTCTCTCCCCAGGCTGTAGGTCATCAGAACTTCACGTGAAGAGGACCCCAGCTTCAAAACTAGGTTAGCTTTTGGGCCATTATGGCTATGAATAATAGCGTCGAGTAAGGCTAGGATTTTTAGCTTGCGGTAACTTTAGTTTTTTTGTGTCGAACCAAGGTTTTGCTTTCACTGTAAACCATTGCATTACGAGGGGATGAAACTGAGTCACTTGGATGGAAAAGTGGTCATTTCCTCCTTGTGTCACGGTGATTTCCCTAGCATTGTAGTGGGGCCTATGCGACTCCTTGGGGGAAGGGTCATTTATTTTCCTTGTATGTACTCTCTCCCTCTCTCCCTAGGCTGTAGGTCATCAGAACTTCACGTGAAGAGGACCCCAGCTTCAAAACTAGGTTAGCTTTTGGGCCATTATGGCTATGAATAGTAGCGTCGAGTAAGGCTAGGATTTTTAGCTTGCGTTAACTTTAGTTTTTTTGTTTCGAACCAAGGTTTTGCATTCACTGTAAACCATTGCATTACGAGGGGATGATACTGAGTCACTTGGATGGAAAAGTGGTCTTTTCCTCCTTGTGTCACGGTGATTTCCCGTGCATTGTAGTGGGGCCTATGCGATTCCTTGGGGGAAGGGTCATTTATTTTCCTTGTATGTACTCTCTCCCTCTCTCCCCAGGCTGTAGGTCATCAGAACTTCACGTGAAGAGGACCCCAGCTTCAAAACTAGGTTAGCTTTTGGGCCATTATGGCTATGAATAGTAGCGTCGAGTAAGGCTAGGTTTTTTAGCTTGCGTTAATTTTAGTTTTTTTTGTGTCGAACCAAGGTTTTGCATTCGCTGTTAGCCATTGCATTACGAGGGGATGAAACTGAGTCACTTGGATGGAAAAGTGGTCATTTCCTCCTTGTGTCACGGTGATTTCCCGTGCATTGTAGTGGGGCCTATGCGATTCCTTGGGGGAAGGGTCATTTATTTTCCTTGTATGTCCTCTCTCCCTCTCTCCCCAGGCTGTAGGTCATCAGAACTTCACGTGAAGAGGACCCCAGCTTCAAAACTAGGTTAGCTTTTGGGCCATTATGGCTATGAATAATAGCGTCGAGTAAGGCTAGGTTTTTTAGCTTGCGGTAATTTTAGTTTTTTTGTGTCGAACCAAGGTTTTTGCATTCGCTGTAAACCATTGCATTACGAGGGGATGAAACTGAGTCACTTGGATGGGAAAGTGGTCATTTCCTCCTTGTGTCACGATGATTTCCCTAGCATTGTAGTGGGGCGTATGCGATTTCTTGGGGGAAGGGTTTTTTTTTATTATCTTTGTATGTACTAACCCGCTCTCTTCGTAGGTTGAAAATATTCCCTTGGCCGAATATATGAAGACTGCTGAAGATTGAGACCATCAGTTAACTGAAAAATGAGGTGAAGATAAATTAACCAGGAATTTCCTCTCATGGAAATCGGTAAGAATAAAATTTAAAACATGTTTCTCTATTTCTCTGTTAAATGGTGTTTTCGTTTTTACATTTTATCTCATTGCCAAGTTAATATTATAATGTGTTGTGTACCAGTTATATTTACAATTTCTCCCAGGAACTATTAAGATCCTCAATTTGTTAAGCAATTCACATGTGGTCTATCTCTATTTTCTCAATTGAGTGCCAATTAAACGGGATTGCCCCAAAAATCGACGCTAACATTACAAAATGTTATGCAGCTGTACTCAATATGATTTCTCGACAACCTTTTAAAATTTTCAATTTTTAATGCTTTTTTTAAATGTATTCAATTGAGTTTATATATTTTTTTAAATTCGTAATTCATATTATACCATTTTGAATATCGTATTCATCCGTAGCTATTGCTGCGTCTATGACATGTGACATCTTATATTTTCTGAGCCTGATAAAGAATTTAAAGGAATTCCTTTTGTTTAAAAATCTTTTTTCCTTGGGTCACACGTATACGTCATGATCAGTTTTTTGTTTAAATTTTTTGAAGCCTTTTTTGAATGCTCAACCTTTGCATTAATATGTGCAATCATTTATTCATATTCGTGATTTATTTCCATTTCTTATTTATGAAATCGACTCTTTCCTTAAGAAATTCCAAAAGTTTTTATTTTTCGGAATATAATTTTTGTTTATATATTTGAATACCTTTGTATTCGTAGATAACTCTTATCCTGTTGGCTACTCAAACTAACTATTCATTGGAAATTACTTTAAATCACTTACATACACCTTTTCAATTTTCAACTTTTACACGGATATAAAATCAATTCCCGTTTCTCTCTCATCAGCTACAAGTCATCGCACATGATTATGGAGTGAGCTGGTGGAAAAATGGCGCTAATCTGGAATCTTATACTGTACTGACATCGCGCCAAAAGGTAAGAAAATCATTCTATTACGCTTTTTCTGTGTGTCCGTTCATTATTTTAAAAGTGTGCTACGTGAATACCTTTAACAAAGTGAAACTAGATACTTTTAGTGTCGTTAAATTCAGTAATATTATTTTTCTTGCTCGCGGTAGTATATTGCAATAGGGTAGTTTCCTTCATCAAAGAAAACGAAAGGCATTGATTGCGATTCGTTACCCACCATTAGTGTATTCATAATACACAAATTATTTGGTTTTTGAAATACCGGTTCACGTGAATGGCAAGGGTCAAATTTTATCCTCATTTGAAAAAGGCCAGATTGGCGCCATGCGATTCCACTCCGCGTGACGTCACAGGGACCTAGTTTCTACACGAGAGGATAGGAGTTATACATCGTCTGAGGTTACCAATGCATGCATGAGGCACAGAGCTCAGGGAAACATGTCTTAATAATCACCTATTAAAACTGGCTAAGGTCGAAAAGTTTTCTTCGTTTGATAAGGTATTAATAAACCTTTTTTAAGCCAAGCGCTACCATTCAGCAAGGTACTCAGCTATCCGCTAGCATCCTGTGTCCTATCAGCGCTCAGAGCCTCGATCAAGGTCACTTCACAAGGAGAGAGGGGGAACCAGAAATGCGTCGCACGGACTTTCCTACTTACGCGTCGCGTTTTTGCGCGCTTGAAAATTTTCACTTTTCATTTGATCGCGAAAAATAGATATCGTCATTTAAAAATCTAAAATCGCGAAATACGTACTCCAGGAGTAATAATCTTTCGATTTAGGCAATAAAAAAATAATAGGAAACCACCCTATTGATCTGCTGCCTTTGGAACGAGACTTTAAGTGCTGCTGGCAATAACGGATTTTTATTCGGAGACCTAGTCATTTCCTCAATTTTTGTCTTTTCTTTTAGAGTTCATGGAAAGGGGAATTAATTAATGAAGTATCAATATTAAAAAAAAATCATTATTCCGATCTCTCCAACTCCTTTGCAGTATCCCTTACGCTTACTGTTAATTTCAGTATTTTTCATTCAGCCAGGGTGGATGTCCGAAATTCAGCCCAACATAAGTTTGGTGATAACTTGAATCCTATAATATATCCTTTGAATAACTTGAACTTGGTCAGTTGAATCAATTGCTGAGTAAAATCAGCATTGAACCATGAAACGTACGAATTTTCATTGAAATGCTCTATTTTTTCTCAGTTTTTTCCATTATTTTTTAAAAATAACATCGGCAGCATTTACAAATAGCTCATCGCTCGCTCGTTCGCTGCATGCTCTTCTGATTTCTTTACATTTTCCCTTCGATGTTTCATGAATAAAAAAAAAGAATAATTTTCACAAAAACACTGTCGCAAGTGATGTTATAGCCGTTCCTCCTCCGTTTTCGGCAGAAAGTTATCAAATGTTGTCCAGTCGTACGAGTATTACTTCCAGCTTTGTGAAATTAGAATGACAAAAAATGTGTACGTGATTGTAATTTGATCTGGAGAATTGAATTCTTTGGAGTGCCTGACCGAAAAGTCTAGTTGTTGTAGGAATAGATAATTTGAGGTGCTCATAGATAGATTTTTGCTGTGGTTGAGGAAAAATTTCGTTGTAGCCATAAATGGACATAATTTCATGTATAAAAATGGGATGTCTCTATAAATTTTTGAAATCATATGACGGGAGCAGATACGATGTAACTCTAAATAACTTATAAAATTTAATATTATTTCGCAAAATATTGGACAGGAAAATATCTAACAACGCAAAATCTAAATTTTTACGTGCATTGATAATGGTATTAAGATATTTTTAACCAATAAAATTAATAATTACACAGTAATTGGACAATAAAAATTAATGTTAATTTCCATAGAAGTCGTATCTTTCATATCCGTTTCATCCAAGATGATGATTTATGACTTGTGTTCTAAGGATGAAATGATTTTTCGTGCACAAAATCTTATTTGCTTCAATTGACTACTGCGCAATCTACGTGACTATAGGTGAATTTGGAAGCATCGCGATGTTCGCATTCTTTTGTTTTGTACGTTTTTTTGGTGCACTTTGATTTTTTTTGTAATATTATCATAAGATTGCATTGATTATCATATTTTACCACTGTGTATCAATGAATCTTAATTTTTCCAGTCGGTACGCTACATTTTTGTTGGTTTAGTACTTTGAAAATTGCAAATTATTTATTTTTTCAAACTTTAAAAATGTCAGTTAATCCTTGCATGCGTCAATTTTATTTCGTACTTCACTATATGAACCCTAAAGTCTAGGCGAATCTATAAATATTATAGCTGAATTTTCCCCTATCATTGTACAATCCATTTCTATTTAATCCTGAGAATATTTCTTTCACGTTTCCTAAAAGATATCCTGCAAGCCCTATCAGATGAAAATTAGTTTCTTCAAATGATTTTCGTTAATTTTTTTACCCTTGTCTCCGTTTTGCTTGTGTGTTTCAAGAATCATAAAATTAATATTTTTAGATATCATAAACTTTAAGCAGGAACCTAAAATTCAGCAACTACCCGGAACAAATTTTTTCAATTTTGACATCCAATTCCGTTATTTATAGAACTTAATCATTTGAGTCAAATCCTTTTTTATTTACAATTATGTTCTTATTCTTTACCATTTGGTTATTTCAAGAATAATAACTTTTGCGCCGTACTAGGTGACCTTTCTTTCTCGTGGATGAGTACATAAGATAATTTGTTTTATCACCAGGGGGAGAATGGGAGGCAGCTTGCAATGTTGGACATTGAAGAAGCAGCTTTAGGATTGAAATAAACGTGGAATGCCTCTACTTTGACCAATTGAAGTGATTCAGGAACTCAGCAATTATGAAGAAGGAAGCGAATTGTGTAGATCGAGAACTGAAGAACTGAAGAGTCAAGAGATGAAGACAATATAGGAACATATGACCCATTTGAAGATTCAAGAAATGAAGAATGGCGAAATCTGAAGATTTAGATTATATTTTGTTTCGTGTTTCGATTGTATATGTGCCTTTTGTATTTCATGATGAATTTGATTTAATTTGTGTTTCAATGAGTGAATGAGATTAAGTTTGTGTGTGAGAATGAGATCAAGTGTGAATGTGAGAATGGTATTTAGTATGTATGTGTACGAGAGTAATTGGGTCAGTGTTCGTTAGAGAACGTGCTTTAGGGTGAATGAGTGTGTGTTATTAATTGTGAATGGCGTTGTTATTTTGTGTGAAGTGCATTATTTCATGTGAATTAGGTATGCTCTTTCGTGTGATTGTGGAATATTATGTGAAGTGTATTTAAGGTATACCTTTTCGTGTGAATGTTGAATGTTATGAGAAGTGAATTAGGTACCTATGCTATTTCGTATGAATGAGGTATGCTAATTCTAGTGAATGAGGCATGTTAATTAGTGTGAATGTGAAATATTATATGATGTGTATTAGGTATGCTATTTCGTGTGAATGATGTATGTTAATTCGTGTGATTGAGGTATTTTTTTCGTATGAATGAGCTTTTTTTTTGTGTGAATGAAATATGTTTTTCGCGTGAATGTGGAATGTTTTATGATGTGAATCGTGTATGCTATTTCGTGTGAATGAAGGTATATTATTTAGTCTGAATGAGTATGTTATTTCGTGTGAATGACGGATCTTATTATATGTGTGAATGAGGTATGTCTTTCGCGTGAATGTGGAATGTTATATGATGTGAATGGTGTATGCTATTTCGTGTGATTGTGGAATATTATATGTAGTGTATTTAAGGTATGCTATTTCGTGTGAATGTTGAATGTTATGAGAAGTGAATTAGGTACCTATGCTATTTCGTATGAATGAGGTATGCTAATTCTAGTGAATGAGGCATGTTAATTAGTGTGAATGTGAAATATTATATGATGTGTATTAGGTATGCTATTTCGTGTGCATGATGTATGTTAATTCGTGTGATTGAGGTATTTTTTTCGTGTGAATGAGCTATGTTTTTTTGTGTGAATGAAGTATGTTTTTCGCGTGAATGTGGAATGTTTTATGATGTGAATCGTGTATGCTATTTCGTGTGAATGAACGTATATTATTTAGTCTGAATGAGTATGTTATTTCGTGTGAATGTGGAATATTATATGATGTGTATTAGGTATGCTACTTCGTGTGAATGACGGATCGTATTTCGTGTGAATGAGGTGTGTTTTTCGAGTGTATAAGGGTATATTATGTAGTCTGAATGAGGTATTTTATTCGTGTGAATGATGGTATGATATTTAGTGTGAATGAGGTATTTTTTCGCGTGAAATTGGAATGTTATATGATGTGAATGGTGTATGCTATTTCGTGTGAATGCGGGTATATTATTTAGTCTGAATGATATATGTTATTTCGTGTGAATGATGTATATTTTTTCGAGTGTATAAGGCTATATTATGTAGTCTGAATGGGGTATTTTATTCGTGCGGATGATGGTATGATATTTAGAGTGAATGAGGTATTTTATTCGTGTGAATGATGGTATGATATTTGGTGTGAATGAGATATTAATTTAAGTGCGATTTTAGTTCGTAACTTTAGTGTGAGTGAGGTTGTGTTATTGAGTGCGAATGAGAGGGGATTATTTATTTAGGGGATTATTAAGCGTTTATTATCGATATATGTGCGTGAATGATGGTGTGATGTTTATATTGCGAATGACCTTGTGTTACGTAATGTGTGAATGAAGGTTTAATATATTTGGTGTGAATGAAAGTGCCATTTATTTTTCATTGGAGGAAGCCATGTTATCGGATGGCTGAAGTAGTGCTTGTTTTTTTTAATCGTAGATCTTGGGTAGCGTAGACAGTAGATGGTAGAGTAGTGCATGTCCCCCTCAAATCCAACTGCGTCCTCAACGTGGAGAGGGGGTGTAACAGCGGACAGTCATGTTTAAACGAGGTTACCATGGTGATTCAAAACAAACTTTCGAAATTTTGCTCGGCAGTTTTTCCTGCTAATTTTTCTTTCACAGAACTTGCCGAATTCTTTGATTTCTTGCAAACTACATTTATGGTTTCAAAATGTAAAACCGGTGAACTAGTTTTTATACGCATGGCTTTCCGCTGGCTAATGCAGTTGGTGACTTCTGTATCGGAGTGTGTTCGCATTTATTTCTACTGTTCACAATTGTAAGTGGTTCAGTTTTTTTTATTTCAATTTCATTTCTTTCTGTTAATAATTTCTTATTCCACTTGTTAAATTAGCCCGTCACTTAATGTACTTCAATTCAATGTCCAACCAATTTTTTTATGTAAACCTTGAAAATTCCAATAAAATTATATGATTTACTATAGTATTTCACTTCAAGAGTTTCTTTACTTCATTCGCTTCGGCGAAAAAAATTTAAAACTACACATTTATACTATGTAAGGCTTACCGAAGCATTGCTTGGTTATTTCTCTGTTTGATTTTGCATCATATTATCTTCAATTAAACACAATAAAAGAGCCATAATTTATTGTAGTAATCATCCACTTAAATCATGGGTTTAATTGAGAAATAAATTATTAAAAATAGTCTACTTTAAATTGATTATGTTCGTCAACAAAAATCTATGGACTTGGCATCATTCAATAGTCAGTTTTTTTCCTTGTTTTTATCAATATGATTCAATGGTGCGCCAATGTCTGATTTCAAAATTTGTAGTTTTGCATGTATAGCAAGGGAGACAATAATTTTTAAAATCTATTTTCTAAATCTGCTCGGCTGAAAAATTGTATTTTTATTTTTCAGTTAATGTTTAGGTCTTGCTTTAGGAATTTAGGTGCTATTTCCAATAAAATATATATAAAATATTCTTCCACGCATAACTTTCAAAATCTGCCTATTTTATTTGTTTGAGTGAGAAATAAGAATTCTACAGTACACATTATATTTTATAATTTACGGAAACGTTTTTTCATTGTTTAATTTGTAGACATTGTAAATTTCATCGTATTTTCCTTTTTTTATCGAGTAAATGGTTTTGCGTTTCTCCTTGAAATAAATCTCAAAAGTTCGTATTTTTATTTTGCACATTAGCCTCAACCAATGTAGATTTTTCTTAAGGGTTTGCTATGGACGTAAATGTGTAATGTAGTGTGAATGTGAGTGTATGAAAGTTTGCAACGTGACATTGCATTTGTTATTACGAATTAGAGCAATAAATTTATGGTGATGATAGTGTTGCTATGTATGAATTAGAATGTATGGTTAATTGTTAATCACTGCATGTAAATGATTGACATGATATTTTATATTTTAGTGTATGTAATCTAGGGCGATTTGTTCTATTAATTAGTGTGAATGAGATTAAATTAAGCGTGAATGAGGACACGTAGGTGAGTGAGATCAGAGTATATATATATATATATATACTACTTCATTCATTCACACGGCGCCTTAAGCGCAAACATACAAATAAATTCACAGGTAAGGAAAGAAAGGGATAGGAACATGGAATAGAAAAAGGACGAGGACAACGGTGCTGTGGTAGATGGAAAAAAGCCAGAAATCAGAGGGTAAAAATGCGGCCTGACTGGGACTCGAACCCAGAACCTCCTGGTTGCCGGCCAGGTGCTCTACCAGTTGCGCTACCAGGACGCTTAGATTTACCATGATTTCGGCGGGGGTTTATACACAGAAAACTCCCTTTGCTATGGCCCACCAGAGTAACCAATAGATGGCACTGGGGCAGCTCACCACTCACCAACGGAAGGAATGGACGAGGACACAAGGATGAAAGGAAAAGTACACACTCACACGATAGCAGGAAAGAGACAGGAACATGCGTTTCGGGGCACGCAGAGCCCAAGTGAAATAAGCCAATATGGCCGATGGCCAAAAGAGCACCTGGCCGGCAACCAGGAGGTTCTGGGTTCGAGTCCCAGTCAGGCCGCATTTTTACCCTCTGATTTCTGGCTTTTTTCCATCTACCACAGCACCGTTGTCCTCGTCCTTTTTCTATTCCATGTTCCTATCCCTTTCTTTCCTTACCTGTGAATTTATTTGTTATATATATATATTTAGTATGAATGCGAGCACGTAATATAGTGCGATGATACTGTTTTTATTAAGATATATAGTGTACATTAAAGTGTGAATGCAATTTGGAAGATGATATTAAATATTTATTGGTTTGAAAGAGTGTACTTAATTTAGTGTGATGTGAGGATGTAGTTTAGTGTGGTTGATGGTATGTGGTATTTCAGTGATAGGAGTAATTTTTTGTGTGTCTGAGAGTATATAGTTAAGTCTGAATGAGAGTATTTAATTTAGTGTCATTAGTGCTTTTTTGTACGAACGAAACGCCATAATTAAATGTGAATGAGTTTGCATAAGATAGTGACTATTTTTGTGTGAATTATGGTATGCGTAATTTAGTGTGAACGAGGGAGTTGTCGTTGCTATCAATAAATGTAAGTATTTTGGTCTGGAGTACACATATAAATGGACAGAATTATGGAGGTAAGGGAAAGAAACTAAGATTATTACTCAAAATCTTGGAAATCGTCTCATGATGCAGGTGATCTGAAAATAGTCTACCATCATAAAAGTTGCAAAAAATTAATAGTCTTTACTTGACTTATGGTTTATTTTACCTGGACCAGCTAAGGCCACTATCCGGACCCCTCTTAAGGCCGTATCACACTAGCGACTGCGACCGCCGCTGCGACCGCGATTTCGGCTGCGGCTGCGACTGCACCCCATCACACATTGCGGCCGACGCCACGATCGCGCATGCGCACGTATGAACGTTTCTGCTTGTGGCATGTTTGTTTACGAAAGCCCAAAGAATAGATAGAGAGCAGCAATTGTTGAAAATGTTCCTAAAATATGTTAAAACGTACTTCGTTTTTATTCACCTGTGTACTCGGGTGCAATATCCAATATGCTGGGCTTCCATCTTCACTTTTAAAATCCGAAATTATCTCAGCGTTATCTTAACTTAACCTTCTTGAACTTCCCTCGCTACGGTAACCAAAACAAACAAACACGTCTGCCGCAAGCGCGCGAGATTGAAATGGAGCTCTCTGATTGGCTGCGATTGCCTCGTCGAGCGTCGACTGCATCGCTCTGATTGGTCGACGGGCCAGTCGCAGTCGCGGTCGCAGCCGCAGCGCCGGCCGCAGTCGCTAGTGTGATACGGCCTTTACCCTGCTACATGGATATTATACAGAGTATTAGTCACTTAAATCAGTTATTAGCACTCATCAGCTTCAGTATTTAGTACGCAGTTTTCAATTTCAGTTCACTTTGTAGATGTCATAGTCGAGGTATGAGCAGTGGCGGTTTGCCCATAAGGACTCTCGGACGCCGCCCCTCCCAAATATTTGAAAAAGTAAAAAAAATAATTATCCATTAATTTGTAATTATACATTGATTAATGAAAGTGTTTTTCAGTCCCATATATCGAAAGTGTTGGAAAAAAACGAAAAGAAATAGCGCGAAAAGTTCGTATTTGTAGCCGTGGGGCGCTGGCCAGAACGTCCCAATCCATCCCCATGCAGTTATATGGAGAGTGGTAGTGGTGGGGGCTGCTGGTGCTATGACGCGTCTAACATGCTGCCTTACGGAAGCCTTGGGACGTCGTCCGAGATTGCGCAGAGCGACGAGTGAGTTGACATCGCTGCGCAGGCCGGCGGGCGTATAATCTGGCGTCTTCTTGGTGCTGCCACAGAAAAGGGACCTACGGAATCAGAATGGTCACTGTACTGGGTGTAGTTATAAGATTTTAATTTTTAATTGCTGGTAGGTATTGCTACAGTAAATAAATTAAAGCCATTAAACAAAGTAAAGCCATTATGCTTGCGTTTTTTGGTGTTTGAATTCCGGAACACATAAAATCCAACCAGTTAAAGGCCGTATTGACGAAGGAAAACTATTCTCGATTATTTGCCACAGTTCTGTTATGATTACGAATTTCAAGAACCGTTGGGAAACTAATAATTAATATTTAGGCCTTAACAATGTATTAATATCTTCCCGATGATTAGAAATGCGGTACCTATTTTTCAGATAAATTTATCATAAGACCTGCAGTATTAGGAAAAATCAGTTAACATTCCCCACTGATTTATAATTTAAGAAATAGGTGCGTGCGTGATAGGGTGAATGATTAAACATGATTTAAACCGTAAAACGTGACTTTAAATAGAGTCATCCAATGAATGTCAAGAAGTGCCGCGTACAATGCACCTTTTGTGTGTAGGTTCATCATTTTTCTAGCCGTCCTTGTTGTATTAGTTCATGTTCACCTAATTCATCAGCGGCAGAGCGGTAGCTGTCTGACGGAAAATGTCCACTTGGGTCTGATTTAAGTGGCTTCGAAGAGTTCATATCAGTGCGGAGATCCTTACAGCTCCCATCTGTGGCTCAGAGTCGTCTTCTTTTACGATCTAGAATTTATATATTATTATATCATGGCAATGATTTCGAAGTCATGGTTATTCCAAATGCGACCCGTTGGCGTCTCGTGTGTTTACCACTTATGAATCTTAGACTCAAGGAGATGGTTCGTGACGTCCTTTGTTTGCTTGAATGCCTTTGCTGACCTTAAATTCGTCCCTCAGCTGAATCAGCATTAGTGGACCACGACTTCTATCTCCCTTGAGTCGTCCTTATAGTAACGGCATGACTCTCGGAAAGAACGGAGTGAAATGAGTTCAGACATCATTTTCGAGGATTTAACTGTGCGTAATTGCCGATTAAGAAGTTTCTTAGTGCTGTGTGTACATTCAAGAAGACAATTTTGAATTGATCAACAGTGCTCGTTTTTTTTTAGGGAAATATAGGGAAAAAATTTCCCAATTCTGTGTCCAGGCACCTTGTTCTTTTTGGTGGTATTTTTCGTCGGCCTATTTTGTGTCGTCCCTTGTTTATTTATAGACTAGTGCCCTTGCCATGTGTTCAATCGGAAAGAAATTGTTGTCCGGCGCTGATTTCAACGAACGTGCAATTGATCACTTTGCTGGACAAAAGGAAAGAACGATGGACTTCTGCAATATAACTAAAGGCATGTGAGTATTTCAGATTTTGTTAAAAATGTGTGAGAAATGTTTAATTATTGATTTTAAATCATACTGTATTCAAGAATCATCGCGAACACCGCCATCAAAGTTTACATCTGCAATAGGAAAGCGCGCGCATTCTAGTAGTGTTTGTTGCCTAGTGGAAGTCAGTGACACTCCCCTCCCTCCTCAGGTGTTACAAGTGTCATTGCTACCTAAATCATTGCAAATGTTGTATAGATTTGACAAATAACGTATTATGATTGCAAAACGAACAACAGAAGTGTATTGAGGGCATATCCGCACGAAGAATGTATGCGATAAAACCTAAAGTTACGTATTTTCGTTTGTATTTGCAAAATATCGCAGCAAATATATTTTTATTCTTCAAGATCATTGATCAGTATAATCGAGAGTCCGGAATAAGCCGATCCGTGTGACCGAGAGTCTATGGCATTTGGTATTTATTAATCAAGCTTTATTAGGAAAACTAGGTATTTTTGTTGAAAAAAACGGAACATATGGCATCACAAAATTTAATTCCTAGATTGCCGTAAAACTTAATAAAATACACGAAATATTAAAAACTTATGACCCCCCGGTGGAGTGCGCCCCCCCTAGCATTTGACTCACGAGCCGCCACTGGGTATGAGGACATCCAATTGAATTACTCAATCCTCCGTCCAACAATAGGGTAGTTTTCTTCATCAAAGAGAACGAAATAAAGGCATTAAATGCGATTCGTTACCCACCATCATTGTATTCATTATGTAATAATTATTTGGTTTTAGAAATCCCATTTTAGACGAATGGCAATGGTCAATTTTAACCACATTTGAAAAAAGCCATATTGGCGCCGATGCGATGCCACACCACGTGACGTCACAAGGACCTAGTTTCTATGCGAGTGGATAGGATTTTTACATCGTCTGAGATTACCAATGCATGCATGAGGCACAGAGCTCAGGGAAACATGTCTTAATAATCACTTATTAAAACTGGCTAAGGTCGGAAAGTTTTCTCCGTCTGATAAGGTATTAATAATCCTTATTTAAGCCAAGCGCTAAATGGTAGCTGGGTACTCTGCTACCTGCCAGCATCCCGCACGTACATCAACGCTCAAAGCCTCGCCCTAAGGTCACTTCACTTGCGGCAGCGGGAACCAGAATGACGTCACACGGAGTTTTCCCGGCATTCATACTTAGCCGTCGCGTTTTCGCGCGCTTGAAATTTTTCACCCTTCATTCAATCGCGAAAAATAGATATCGTCGTTTAAAAATCTAAAAGAGTGAAATGCGTGCTCCAGGAGTAATAATCTTTCGATTTGAGCAATGAAAAATGTAATGGGAAACCACCCTATTTCATCAGTATCATTAGGCAACCACGATTGTTGTATATGTAGTAGATTTTTTATTTTCAAAATATTATTATTAATGGAGTAAATAAATAAATACGCGTAAAATATGGCTCCGGTAAAATATGGTTAATAGCACCCGTATGCAATGGCATTAAAACCAATGGGTAATAAAAAATACTGGGGAACGTGTACTTTGCGATGGGGGGTTTTGGAGGGGATAAAACCCCCCTATAGAGATCATAGAAACTTTTAAGTTTAATCAACTTCACTAAATTTCATAAATATTATTTATTCAACTTTTAATGTAAGTTACAAGGAGGAATAATTATTTACCGAATTAAAAAAACGATATAATTTGTAAACATAACCGAATTCTTCTTGACTGTAAAGCTTCCGCGGCTCATGGGTGATTATAGGGAGGCACACGCCGCCGGTGAATTCCGCTTTATGTCACGGAAATGGGGTGGTTTCCTATTATTTTTTAATTTGCCCAAATCGAAAGATTACTACTCCTGGAGTACGCATATCACGCATTTAGATTTTTAAATTACAATATCTATTTTTCGCGATTAAATGAAAAGCGAAAAATTTCAAGCGCGCGAAAACGCGACGCGTAAGTAGGAATGATGGGAACATCCCGTGTGCCGTATTTCTGGTTCCGGCTTCCGCAGTGTGAGGTCACTTGAGTGCGAAGCTAAGATCGCCGCTACGATGTACGCTGCTAGCAGGAAGCGTTGTACCCTGCTAGCAGGTAGCGCTTGGCTTAAATAAGGATTATTATTCCCCTATCAGACGAAGGAAACTTTCCGACCTTAGCCAGTTTTAATAGGTGATTATTAAGACATGTTTCCCTGAGCTCTGTGCCTAATGCATGCATTGGTAACCTCAGACCATGTAAAACTCCAATCCTCTCGTGTAGATACTAGGTCCCTGTGACGTCACGTGGAGTGGCATCGCATGGGCGGCAATCTGGCCTTTTTCAAATGCGGTTAAAATCTACCATTGCCATTTGCCTAAACTGGGATTTCTAAAACCAAATAATTTGTATATTGTGAATACACTTATGTTGGGTCACGAATCGCAATCAATGCCTTCCCCAGTAGCATCTATTGTCGGCCCGACCTCGGTTCGACATCGTTTTTGTGTCGTATGCGTCGGCCGACATATAAGGCATCGGATCGAAGTAGGACCGACATCAGTTCACAGCGTACTGCAGCCGACTTAAGGCGATGTTGGACTGACCTAGGAACGAAGTCGAGGTAAAACCTTGGTGAAAAAGTATTCAGTGGCGTGACTATTGGGAGGATGAGGGGATATATCCCCCCCAAAACTCAGAGAAATAATAAATTTTTTTAAATGTTTATCCAGTTCTGAAATATAATCACTGCATCTACTTAAAGTTATATCTGTAGTGCCAAAATGATCTGAAATGTATTTCTAGGCATGTCATTAATTTTTAATGTTCCTGTACCCCTGTTGCCTGGGGAGGGGTGGCCATCCCCCCGGAAGAATATTACTTGGTATGCCACTGGGTGTATTAATTTATTGATTTCCTTGTGTTCTGCTGTAACTAATTCTAATAGAGTTATCATAATGTCATTAATCATGACAGTGGAGTATTCAAAATATTCTACTGATAAACAATACAATGTAAAATTTATTTGATTTGCTAGTTTGACGTAATATTTGTGCCCTCTACATAAGGTGGAGAGAATTTTTTCTAGAAATTTTAAATCTCGATTGCTGATGTTACAATATTAAGGAACTAAAATAACTGATGATATTTTGGCTGAAATGGCACCATTTGTAAACTACGGAAACTTTGAGGAAAGTGTTCCCACTGGCTTCGAGTTTGCCTTGATGAGGATAACTGTGCCATAAATAATTTAAAAAATTATACCATACAAAACTACAGTAGTTAAGATTAAAAATATTTCTTCTCTAGCGTAATATATCCGGATATTCCAGGCGTCCTCCGAGGAAATACCTCCACTCCCGCATCTCAACGGCTCTCGTTTGTTAACTTCATGGAACAAAAAGGGCATTATTGTCAAAAAGCGCAAGTAGGCGCAAAATCCGATAAAAATATGTATAACTGTAAGGACGTTTCCACATGCCTTTGAAGGTTTCCCAATCATACCTAGACTTACATTTTTCACTTACTCACTAAAACTTATCTATATACTATATCATCAGGTGCAGAAATCGTTGTATTTGTGGTTATTTTGTTGTGTAGCATCTATCACAGGCTTATCTAATTACTTGCGGAGAAAATGTTTTTCTTTGTAGAGATGAATAAAAATCTGAATTAACAATTAATATGAAGTATGTTTGGAGCACTCTCAAAGTACATTGTCGATGGATAAGTTCTAGCAACAAGTATTTTAAAAAATAGCAGATTTTCAGAAGAGCAAAAAATAAACGCTCGCGGCTGAGCTTAAAGCCACCGAGTGCGTCCACCGGGTTGCGTATGGTGGGTCAACCTTTAGATGTAGAGGTTAGCTGCGAGATAAGCGAGTTCTCTCGTCGAATAAGCAGTCGTGAACAAAAACCAGCGGTGTTCTGAGGGGGTATTGGGCTACCCCCTCAGAACACCGCCCATAAGGTAGACCATTTAAAAGATACCAAAACCTGTGAAGATACCGTGACTTGGCGACTAGGGGCCGCCAACAATTATGCCTCTCATCACCCGGGGAGAGGGCAGCAGCTCTTCTTCACATGTGCGAAGGTGGAGACCATACTGGTCGGTACAGCGACACACATTCCACTACGGGCATGGTAACATTTACTTTAACGGCTGTAGTACTGCGATGTGAAAGGCAAGGGGAAACCACCACATCATCATCCCGAGGAGTCGCAGCTACTCCACTCAATTTATATCATCTCATGAAAACCATAACAAGAAGACGGAACAACCTTATAGGCCACATCTTGAGACATGATGGACTGATGAAGACGATCGTCGAAGGACAAGTGGAAGGCAAGAACGGAAAAGGAAGACCTCGAACAAAATATATGGAATAGGTGAAGAAGGATGTGAAGGAGAAGAAATACGTGGGAGTGAAAAGATTAGCTGATGGGAGAACTGAGTGGAGAGCTGCGTCTTACCAATCCTAGGATTGTTGAACAGTGATGATGATGATGATGAATAAAAAACGATTAATATACCAGTCGCCTGAGCCCCGCAACCGCGCCTTCCACTCTGGCCCCTATTAGCCGAGGCAACCAGACGCGCCACCGGTGGCGCGTCAGGTTGCCTCGGCTAATAAGGTCCTTATTTCCAGCCCCTACCATCCCGGCAGGCTACAACCGTGGTTGAGTTTTTACTGCATTTCAACTCAAGTGGCCAAGTGAATTCTTTTTTTTATTGTATAACACTATTTGCTGTCAATAATTTTAATTTATGACAATTATTTTAATTGTGCAATAACTTTTCCTGCATGCGGTCAAATTTTATGACGGTAAGATCAAAAACATTTAGTAGCTTTTTCATTTGTTCATTCCAAACTTTCTTATGGGATAATCTGTCGGGGCAGTTCATACATGAGCACATTTAAGTGTGCACTCGTTTTGCAAAAAAAAATAATTAGGGTAATACTGTCTAAAAATTACTATGAGCACTCATTTCCGTTGTTTGTGGCCCTAAATTTGTTGCCACTAAGGCATTTGTATTTATTCGAAGTGCTTAAATTGTTTTTTGCCAGAAGTGGAAATATGCCGAGTGTAAGTGACAAATACAGGGGCGCTGACTAAAAAAAAATAGTGGGGGGGCCCATATCGGGGGTCTTGCCCCGGGAAGAGTTTATATTCGAAGTGTGTCGCAGCACCGTAACACTATCATAATTCACACCACTTGTTTTCAGTTAACCTGCTTACTGTCTTATAATTATTTGTTTTAGCACATTGTTGAATGTATTTTAAAAGGTAAACATCGTCAAACATGGGAAATAAAAAATACCAATATATTTTTGTGATTTCACCAAGCATAATATAAATTATTATTATCTTGAATTATGTAGGGGGCTCCGCCCCCCCCTAACGACACTTTGAGGGGGCTCGGGCCCCCTTAGGCCCCATGGAGTCGGCGCCACTGGGCAAATATAAATATAATTTAAGGACTGACTCATTTATGGTAGCAAATAGACCCAATTTAACTTTATATAAGCGATGTTTTATTTCCATGGGACCAAAATTATTTCATTTACTGCCCGCTAGAATTAAAAATAAAAATAAAACCACAAATGTCACGTTGAGACTTGCTAAAGACTGACTCTTCTCGCAAGAAACAGTTGAAAATTTATTTTGATGTTATTTACATAAAACAATAATGTATCATTTAGTGCATAATTATGTTTATTGGCATACATTTTGTTACTTGATGGTGGCTCAATTCTGGTCCTATGACCTTGGAGACCACCTAAAGCTCCTTATCTTGTTTATTTTCATTGTATTTAGATGTAAAAACATAATGTAGGAGTAATAAATTATTATTATTTTCCTTTTTCCCTCTGGCTATCTTACAAGGATTGTTCACAGTGAACGGACCAAGTCAAGTTCAACAGTGTTTTGTTATTACTTCCGTTATTATTCTATTGAAAGAAACCGTCGGACAATATAACAGGTGTCCAGGATGACTGATTTTTGTATTTTTGGTAGAGTTTTCTCCAAGTTTAGCTTTTTTAGCTGGTGTAAAACTTCGCGCGGTGTGATTCCTGTGGTTGTTATCACTATTGGGCATATATCTACTGACTGCATCTTCCACAAGGCTTTGATCTCTCCTGCAAGTTCTGCATATTTGTTAATTTTGGTGGATTGTGCCCTCTGTACATTATGGATTAAGGGAATTGTCACGTCTATGAGGGTGGTGTGCCGTTTTATTTTGTCTATTATAATTATGTCCGGTCTATTGTTTTTAATTGCTCGGTCAGTTTTTATTTCTGCATTCCAGTATAATTTGCACTCATCGTTTTCCATAACATCAGGTGGATGGTATTTGTAGTATGGATCACCGGTGTCCAGGATTCTATTTTTTCTTGCCAGTTCTTGGTGCATGATTTTGGCTACATTGTCATGTCCACTGGTATATTCATTTGCTGCTAGGGTCGTGCAACTTCCCACGATATACTCTATTGTCTCAGATTGGTTCTTGCATTATTATTTTTATATGAGTTTATGCACTTTCTCAGCTGATTAAAACCAGCTGGAAATATTCACCTATCCCAAGATCAATTTAGGATGCTAAGGAAGAGAATTCACCCTATCCTACACTGTCCGATCATGCCCGACCCAGGAATCTTCTCACGATCCGGCAGGTCTGTAGAAAAACAACTTTTTGCCCGAGGTTAATCCGTTGTTTTTTACTTCCCAGGTCTTCGACTTCTTTTTTGAATTCTTTAGACAAGACTCCCTCCGCAGAGATTATCAGTGGGTGTATGCTGACGCCTTTCAACTTCCAAATATTTTTTATTTCATATTATTATTATTATTATTGTTATTATTTTAAAAAGCAGACGAAGAGGTCTCGACAACTGAGGACTAAAACTTGTCTGCAGCCAATTACGTCAAAGGCCACGATAATTGACCTCGTTTGTAAACGCCCCAAACAATCTGCATGATTTTAGACGCTTGTAACCAGCGTTTTACGTGAACGCACCCTTACATCACAAAAATGTGTACGAAAATCTAATGAGTTCATAGTCCCATTGAAAGACACCGGAACTTCTGCAAAACTTTCCAGGAAAAACTAAACTCTGCATGAAAAACTACGACGGAAGGCCTCCGTTTGAAGTCAGCCCCTCGGTGGCGTTGTTTACACCTGCGGAATACAAAAAGTTGATTACATGTTAAAATATTTCCTGGAGCTTAGGTGAATCAAAATTAATGGTAACTAGGTGTGATAATACCTTAGTAGCATAATATCAATAAATATGTACATAATTAGTATTATTAATACTTTTCCTCTTCTATTCTTGACCTTGTTTAATAACTTTTTATGATATTTCTTGGAGTATAGGTCAATTGAAACCAAATTATAGCCAACGTTTCGATTTATTTAAAACATCCTCAGGGCTATGAAAGAGAAAACATGAACAATATAAAATACAAAGATGACAACGATATACAATATTTTTACATAAAAATGTTACGATCGCGTTTTTTATACAGTAATATAATTTAAAGTATACACATATATATATAAGAACAGAATAGAATACACAAAAAATTTTGACATACCTCTTAACTTTGTACATATTTATTGATGTTGTGTTACTAAGGTATTGCCACACCTAGTTACCATTAATTTTGATTGATTAAATAAAAATAAATTTTACTGAGGTTATCAATGTCTGTTTTTCTATTACAACTGTTTTTTGTTTTTGATATGTAAAAAAATAAGTACATAGTTAAGGTACGTCAAAATTTTTTGTGTATTCTGTTCTTATATATATTTTAAATCATATTATTGTAAAAAACGCGATCGTAACATTTTTATGTAAAATATTGTACATCGTTGTTACCTTTGTATTTTATATTGTTCTTATGTTTTTTTCTTTCATAGCCCTGATGATGGTTCTAAATCAAGAGAAACGTTGGCTATACCTTGCTTGCATAATATACGTTCACCTAAATTCCAGGAAATATTTTAACATGTATTAAATGAGGTCAAGATAAGAAAAAATAAATAAAAAGGTTGATTTATTATTGCCATTCTCCATCAGCTGTAAAATTATATCACCATTTGATACGATGGTCGTTCATTAAGTAATGCCCCTCATTTTTTCTCTCGGAACATGTTTATGGTAAAGAGTCAGAATTTGGTGACAATAGGGTGGTTTCCTATTATTTTTTTATTGCCTTAATCGAAAGATTATTACTCCTGGAGTAGGTACGTATTTCACGCTTTTAGATTTTTAAATGACAATATCTATTTTTCGCGATTAAATGAAAAGTGAAAATTTTCAAGCGCGCGAAAACGCGACGCTCAAGTATGAATGCCGGGAAATATCTCCGTACGTCGTATTTCTGGTTCCCCCTCCCGCTCGGTGAGGTGACCTTGAGGCGAGGCTTAGCGCTGATACGTCGCAGGCTGCCAGCGGGTAGCTGAGTACCTTGCTGAAAGGTAGCGCTTGGCTTAAAAAAGGTTTATTAATACCTTATCAAACGAAGAAAACTTTCCGACCTTAGCCAGTTTTTATGGGTGATTATTATGAGATGTTTCCCATGAGGTCTGTGCCTCATGCATGCATTGGTAATCTCAGACGATGTATAACTCCTATCTTCTCCTATAGAAACTGGGTCCCTGTGACGTCACGTGGAGTGGAATCGCATGGGCGCCAATCTGGCCTTTTTCAAATGAGGATAAAATTTGACCCTTGCCATTCGTCTAAACCGGTATTTCAAAAACCAAATAATTTGTGTATTATGAATACACTAATGGTGGGTAACGAATCGCAATCAATGCCTTTCGTTTTCTTTGATGAAGGAAACTACCCTATTTGCATCAACATTTCTCGTCCATGGCCTATTTATCTACGTAGAGCTCATTACGTTCTAAGGCCTAGCACCAACATTTTTTCTAGTATTTCTTTACTCAGCCGGTAATGTGTTAAGAGCGACTTACGGTCTAATATTATCCCGACCCTACCGGGCGAGTTTCGCCGTTCAGAATACTAAATTGCACCAGTGCTACAGGCATTTTGAGGATTACTTTTACCGGTGGTGTTGAATCATTGATTACGCCCGTACAGAATACCGTTTTGCAACAATGTCGCAATCATATTACTCCTTCTGCCGTTATATATATGCGAAAAGCACGGTGTTATTCCTTCCAGAATAGCGACCGTAGAGTTGATCATGGGGAAATGAGAGAGTTAGGAGGAAAACGGAAGTTCAATTCTTATCTAAAGGAAGGATGAGGGGTGATAGTGGGCAGTTTGTGGTTTTGAACGACTTAAAAACTGCGAAAACAGGAGATTGCGCATATTATCGCCTGAAACCATTTAACATTCTGCTTACATTTTCCCTCTCAGCAAAGTGGCAAAAGAAGTTTAATATCTTGGTATCAACATGTCTTGTCCATGCCCTATTTATCTACGTAGCGCCCATTACGTTATAAGGCCTAGCGTCGACATTTTGGGGGAGCATGTATTCCCTCGTGGTAAAAGCTCTTCTCTTGTAGGCGTTGCCATACCGAGCGTGACTGATCGTTGAGCTCTGTTTCTGCATCTCCTGCTGAGGCTGTAACTTTCTTTCCCTATCGCCCAACTTCACTACTACCAACCGTCGCGTCACCATAGACTGCTCACAAACGCTGATGGATGTTCACCACGGTTTATTAAAAGAATACCGTTTTTGCAACAATGTCGGAAAATGCAATCATATTACTCCTTCTACCGTTATATATGCGAATTACACGGTGTAATTCCATCCAGAAAAGTGGCTATAATTTAAGGAAAAAGAACAAGTTTTGAGGAAAGAGGAATTCTTATCTCAAGGAAAAAAAAGGGAGTGTTGGTGGTCAGTTCGTGGTTTCGAATGTCTTAAAATCTGCGAAAACAATGGATTATACGATTGGTTGAAACAATTAACCGTCGAGTTTACAACAGGGTCAGATAACGCAATATAACTACGCCTTCTCCCGTTATATCGGCGATTAGCACGGTGTAATTCCATCCAGAATAGCGGCCGTAAAGTCAAAGAGAAAAGAGAAATTTTTGGGGAAAGAGGAAGTTCATTTCATATCTAAAGTAAGAATGGGTAGTGATAGTGGGCAGTTTATGGTTTCGAACAACTTAAAAACTGCGAAAACAGGAGATTGCGCATATTATCGCCTGAAACCATTAAACATTCTGCTTACATTTTCCCTCTCAGCAAAGTGGCAAAAGAAGTTTAATATCTTGGTATCAGCATGTCTTGTCCAGATTCCCTACCTTTTTCCCGAATCGTTTTTTCCAACGACCTTTTCCCCGAATTTTTTTCCGAATCCATTTTTCCCGAATAAACTTTTTCCCGAAAGCTTTTTTCCCGAAACCCTTTTCTCCGAAACATTTTTTACCAAACACCTTATTTCCCGATTGTATACAAAACAAGCTATTTATCGTAAAATTCAACAAGTGGGACTCCAAGTCCCTTACAATGACCCAACAGATAGAACCCTCGAAACGACAGTTCATATGATGGCAGCTTTAACGTTTGTTCCAGTTGAAGACGTTGAAAAAACTTTCGAGCTACAAAAGCAGGTTATGCAACAACAAATAATGCATCTGAAGGTTGGAATAACCGCTTTAGGTTACTTTATAGTCGGGAAAAACCACCCGGAAGCCAAAAAAGAAATGGTACGACATGCACGAGAGGCTGAAATCGGTTGTAGAAGAATATGAAGATTACAAGAACGATAGGAATTTTCTTGAATTTCTTAGAGCTATCGCGCACAATATAATTTTCTAAAAGAATGATGTTTCTTGTGCATGAATATATTTGGTTATGAAAAATATGAACTCATGTTTATACAATCGGGAAATAAGGTGTTCGGTAAAAAATGTTCCCGAGAAAAGGGTTTCGGGAAAAAAGCTTTCGGGAAAAAGGACGCGTTACGATTCGGGAAAAAATTCTTTAGGGAAAAATGTCGTCGGAAAAAACGATTCGGGAAAACGGTCGGGTACCCTTGTCCATGCCCTATTTATCTACGTAGTGCCCATTACGTTCTAAGGCCTAGCACCAACATATTGAGGGAGCCTGTATTCCCTGGTGGTAAAAGCTCTTCTCTTGTAGGCGTTGCCATACCGAGCGTGACTGATCGTTGAGCTCTGTTTCTGCATCTCCTGCTGCGGCTGTAACTTTCTTCACCCATCGCCCAACTTCAGTCCTACAAACTGCAGCGTTGCCATACACTGCACACAAATTTTTATGGACGTTCACCACGGTTTCTTTTTCTGTACACAAAAATTCAATCACAACACGTTGATTTTAACGTGAGTCGCATGTAGGCGCCATTTTGAAGCTCTAATAAGGTTCTGCTATCTGCTGGAGCGGTGTCAAACCTCATCAGCGCAGAGAACAAAAGTCAATAGGGTAGTTTCCTTCATTAAAGAAAACAAAAGGCATTGATTGCGATTTGCTACCCACCATTAGTGTATTCATAATATACAAATTAAAGAGGTTTTAGAAATACCGGTTTAGACGTATGGGATTGGTCAATTTTATCCTCATTTGAAAAAGGCCAGATTGGCGCCCATGCAATGCTACTACACGTGACGTCACAGGGACCTAGATTCTATACGAGAAGATAGGAGTTTTACATTGTCTGAGATTACCAAAGCATGCATGAGGCACAGAGCTCAGGGAAACATCAATTAATAATCACCTATTAAAACTGGCTAAGGTCGGAAAGTTTCCTTCGTTTGATAAGGTATTAATAATCCTTATTCTAGCCAAGCGCTACCAGCTAGCAGGGTACTCTGCTACCTGCTAGCATCCTGCGTCGTATCAGCGCTCAAAGCCTCGCCCCAAGGTCACCTCACTTTGCGGCAGCGGGAACCAGAACGACGTCACACGGGGTTTTCCCAACATTCATACTTAGCCTTCGCGTTTTCGCACGCTTGAAAATGTTCACTTTTTATTTAATCGCGAAAAATAGATATCGTCATTTAAAAATCTTAAAGCGTGAAATACATACTCCAGGAGTAATAATCTTTTGATTTAGGCAATAAAAAAATAATGGGAAACCAACCTATCAGCGAAATAATAGAGTCGCCATTGAACATGAACTCCAAATTTACACCCTCACTGAAAGTTTTGATGAATATGTTCAAGAATTCACAGACGTGAACTTTCCGCTTCCATTAAAATTAATTTGAACGCAATTGGTATCGTCAGAAGTTTTTTTGTGAGATTGAGACGTTAGGAAACATTCACGAAAGGTTGAAGAGGGTGTTTAGAGATGATGATGTCGATCTTAGTACACTTATACGGAAAAATCGGTTATACGGATCTATGAACTGCCTAATCGAATTTGGCACCCTTCAAAACCTATGTATTGACACTTTGGTTGTCATGATGGCTCGACGTTTAACTCTATGATCTTTCACCCCCAAAGTGACCCTCGGAGGTCAAAAAATCAACAATACGGATTTATTAACTGCCTAACCGAATTTCGCACCCTTCAAAACCTTTGATTTGTCACCTTGGTTGTCATGATGACCCGACGTTTAACTCTATGACCTTTGACCCCCATGGTGACCCTCGGAGGTTAATTAGTGAATAATACGGGTATTTGGACAATAACGAGGACTTGAGCACCCTATAAAACCCATGGATCGACACCTTTGTTGGTATGCTATTCCTTTTGCCGCCCTAATGACCTTGACCTTACTGGGTCAATGGTTGAGTTTTCGTAAATAAAAGTGTTATTTTCGGGTTTTTCGTGTCCGAAAACCTAAGAATTGACATATTGGTCAATGAAATTCAGACTTTTTTCTTTCTCGATTTTTTTAACATTGAAACCCCATAAGGCAAATTCAAATGTTTGGTTTGGACCCACATTGTGAGGTCAAAAGGTCAAAACTGTAAAATTTTGCTTACATTCAACAAAACTTAGGACTTTTCCCCTTAAGTCTGCCAATTTTCATGAAAATTGCTCGATGCAAAGTTACTTTAATTACAGGTCAAAAATGACACACGACCCTTGGGACTGTCTGTATATCGGTTGGTATTAGGAGTACCTGTTGTGAATGGGTACGCCAAAGACGAAGATCGCAGACGTAGCGGTAGACTACATATGGCCAGGTCAAAACAGACATTGGCC
Source organism: Ischnura elegans (assembly GCF_921293095.1). NCBI lineage: Eukaryota > Metazoa > Arthropoda > Insecta > Odonata > Coenagrionidae > Ischnura > Ischnura elegans. The sequence continues at coordinate 6,417,545 of NW_025791659.1, read as the reverse complement.
CTAGCATAAATTCCCAACAAGTTGAGAATTTACGGAAACGTTGGGAATACCACTCTGATGGAATCCTGAAAAGTCGCCATCGATCCCGCGTGTGCAAAAACATTTTACCAAGGTCAATGGTCACAAAAATTGCTTTTTTTCATTTTTTTGGCCAAACGGTTAGTTTTACGATAAAAATTGATCAGACAAAAATTGTAGACCAGGAAATTATCCACAAAATTTTCCCCGTATTTTTTTCTCTACGAGTTACCACTTCTGAGAATAAGTCATTCGAGAGTAAGTTAGAGCTGTCCAATAATGTTCGGAGAGCGCAGTAATATAGTGGTGCTCATTACGGAGAGTATATATACAACTCACTTGATAGTCCCTAGATCACACAATGTTTACACTTCACAAGGGTGAGATAGACTGACAAATCCAGTTTGGTGGGAGTTGAAGTAGACGTGAAGATACAAAGTAGCTAAGCGATGTTGCCATATCACCCTGGAAGTAAACAAAAAGTTTACCAGCCTGGAGATCTACCAGTAGATAAGGGTAAAAGACGTTTCCGGTGAATAGATCAGTTACCTGGATGTAGGCAACACTGCAACTCGGAAAATATTTTATTTCGGAGTCAGTATTGGCATGGACACATAGGGTTACCCGACGTGGCGGCGCATTATTCGTCGCGCCGAAGGCGCGTGTATAGCCGTTCCGGTAAAGCCATGTTTACCCATACGAGCTAATGTACAATACAATAATTATTTGGCGCATTTGTATCTGTTGTCAGGGTAGTGTGTTGTTTGTGTTAGCAGAAACTTACATTCTAGACATCAAAATACATAGAGCTACATACATCTTACAGTTTCGTATTCAGGATTGAATAATAAGTGCAAAGTAAATAAAAACGAAGATGAATATTACGTCCACATTTGTTTGGGGGGGTCTTTTGATTGACGTCCGCATCAATCCCCTTTATCCTTTTTAGATGTTCGTACGGAGTAAGGGCGGATTTCTTGAACCAATAATACCCAGAGAAAATTTTTCTTGACAATTTTTTATCAAAATTTAACATTTTTTTCGGAGAAATATATTTTTTAAATATTCTAAAAGAGGAAAAATGTTTTTTGCCGGCAACTTAAGGTAACAGAAAAGTTCCATCGTTTATAGATCACGGGTAGAACACACAAAGAGCACAACTTATTCTCAGTGGCGTTAAACGTATGTTATGCATGTGTGCCCATGCCACAACAGCAGTCAGAAATATTCATAATATATTCTCCGACTTCAATCAGACATCAAATTCATTTATGATACCCTTAACTTCCACTTCGACAGTCCTGACATTGCTTCTTTCCTCAACATTAGAGTACCTTCCCGCCACACCCGATCCACCTCTTTAATCCTCTTTATCCGGCTATCTGGTCGTTTATGCGATAAATATGTTAATGCCCGATGAGTAAAAATTTTAAATGTCAGACCAAACGGATCAATAACACAGGGGAGAGTATTTATTAAAAAGGAAAGTCTATGGAAAAGTGAGCGCTTAATTACAGATGGCACCGCGCCGACACACGGCCGCGGCACGGACGTCTGTTGGCGACGGTGGTAGGAGAACACACTGGCCCGTCATTGCCCCGAGCGACGGCCGTCAGAATTGTCTCATTTCTGTTCCCAAAAACAACAATGAGTGTTTATCAACATTCGTCGGCACTTTCTCATCCGAACCAATCTTCATTCCACGTCTTGGGTGACCGTATGAAAATACTTATTTGGAGCATTTCTAGTCGTATTTCTGCACTTCAGCACAATACCGTACTTGAAGCTATACGCTGCGACATATCGAGGAATAACTACGACACGAAAAATACGGCGTAATAACCACAATATCTCCACTGTAAACTTCAATAATGTGCACGATCAAGTTGGTTAAGAACAACACTATTGTATGAGCTGACGTCATTCAAGATGGCGGCGGTGCGAATTACGTTTTTCTTTAATGGCATGTAAGGGGTTATTTTAAATGCTCATAATAAAAAATAGATGATTTTACGGCCATATTGTTACAAATTATAGCTTAATAATTACACCTACTTTTCAGAAACGTCTTTACGTAAATTGGTGTTCAGAGACCTATTGTTTTGGACACTCACCGTTCACCAGTGGCGACGTCCTCATTGCGTTCTCACAACCTCCCTCGTCCCTGCAGTCTCCGAATGGGCAGTTGACCACGCCGTCGTTGACGAACATATTCAAGATGCAAACACCAAAGCCGCAGTTGAACATTCTTTTGGAGGTCGCATTTTCGCAATCTGTGGGAGGATATAAATTTGTTATCACCAAGTCAAATGATTGAAGGGCCGTTAAGAAAAGAGTGCGTCATCACTCTGCAATGATAATTTTAAGCTAATCACATTCTTATATTCTCAATCGAACTCTCCTTTTTATCATGGTTTGCGAAAATGTTTAACATATCATTCATTTTTTCGCAAGTGTGACTGCAACTATTATTGAGAAGGCTTATAATTTCACCAAAACTCTCCCCGGAGTCTTAGTTAAGTACATATTTATATTTATAGTAGCAGGCGCGCAGCTAGGAATTAAGGATAGGGAGGTTTTTAGGAGCAATTGATACTTGTGAGTATGGAATACAAGAGGTGAGGGTGCCCTCCCCCAGAAATTTTCTATGATAAATGGTTCAAAATTGTGAGTTTTACGGCTTTCGGCTGAGGGCTATTTTATGAATCCTTACACTGTTATATAATTAATATTTACCCCTTTAAGTAAAATGGATTAAATTTAAAATTTCTCTTGAGTTCAGGGCGGGTTTTTATCACCCAACCAATTTTTGGGCGAATTCGTCTGAGGCATTTGCTGTTCCATCTAATACAATTTTATTCCTAATTTTCGAAGAATATACACCAGTAATTAAAATAAGTGTGTCAATTTATGATTTATCGTTTTACACGATGCAATATTGACCACGGAAAAAACGCTTGTATCGTTAAAAATAGCCGCCTGCTACAGCGTGTAAGAAAACTGAGTCCATAATAGTTTGCACTCATTTTAAACTAGGACACTTTACCTTTACTTTACTCCATCCCACTTTCATGTAGTACTCATGGTGCCGACTCTAATTCAATCCATCCGAATCAATATTTTTTCGTTCTTCTTGGTTGCAGGTACTTTTGTTCTTCCTTTTAGATCCCCCTCAGCTACTGCGTGGGCGGGAGGAGGGGTAGAGGAAGGAAACAGCGCTGGTACGGAGTCTGTTGCTCTCATTTCGCCAGCAGACGTCGCATAGTATTCGTTTTGTCACTGTGCTTCACTGCGCCACTACATATTAGTATATTTTGTACAGTAACTTGGTAATTGAAATTTTTTCTCCATAGTTTGCATAGCCAAAACATACGTCACCTGAGTAACAGTTCCATTCTCTGGAAGTGTAAGAGTGTGTTGAAGGAAGAGGATTTCATAGATATTTTGCTTAACATTTGCACGTGCAGGTATCTTAGTATTAGCTATAAATTATTTGATGGCTCCAACAAATATATTGCGAGGCATCATTAATGGTACCAGATATTCATGGGTTGTTAATGTGCACCTCAGAATAGAATTGGTTTGCAAATAATCCAAGATTACGTAACTGTTACACATATATAAATCCGCACACTGCTGCACGACGCGTGGGATCTGAAGCGTAATGATGTATCGAGAATAGCCTTTATTTTTACATAATATTAGACACTGTAATATCACGATGATAACAAATCTATGGCTACGATTCAGCATAAAGCAAGGAAAGAATTCATGACATTTAGCTTTATATCATCGGAAATATTAAACGAGGGAGATTTCATCCACGAAAGGAAATTTTGTCCCACTAAATTAACTGTGGTAACGATATACAATTTTGCACTGACGTATTTGTAAACTAAATAAGGCAATAGCATTTATCGCTCAAGCTGAGTTTAAAACTCCCTTTCAGATTGTAAACGTACAAAATAGATCACCGTGAATTCATTTACTCATGGAAATGCAGCGTAAATGCGTCTTGCTTGCATTGACAGATATCACGCTTTCTCATCAGCGGAACGAAATATTCAAGGAAAAACATTACCATAGTATGGCACACTGTTAGCAATGAGGTCATGTACAAGGTTTGATAAGTAAAAAGACCGGACTGATTTTATTCTGCGCAAACCGTTTCGCGAATATTAACGAATTACAGTGCGCCATCTTGCGACACATCTGGAGACTTAAACGAGAGGTGTTTCGTTCGTCTACGCCGAGTCGTTACGCAACAGCAGCGTGACGTGTCCTGACCTGTCCGTCCCGCAGTGCAACGGCAGAAATGAAGTAGCTAAAGGAATTGAGTGTGTGCGTGAAATTTTGTTTAAAATTTGGCCAAAGTGTTACGGAGACGTTTGGAATGATTCAGCAAGCCTTCCTTGATGCAGCTATGAGTTGAAGCCAGTGTTTTAAGCGGTACAGCCGTTTAAAATCGGACAGAACCTCGACAGTGGATACGAAACCCTAGGGCGGGCTCGCGGGTTACACTCCTGGGCCGAGGTCTGAAGCGTTAGCTTATCACCTCTGCACCGCAGAAGGGGAAGGACAGGAAGGAGAAAGGAAGGAGGCGCCGCCGCGATGAGAGCCCGACGACGCCTCCTGGGAGGGGATAGGGAAGGAAGGGAGGGGACGAGGAATCCCGCACCGTCACAGAGGCGGGCGGGTCCTACTACTAACGAAACCAAGCTCACGCAATTAATGTTCTAACAATCTTGGAGGACCATTCTATGAGGAAGAAGGAACCAACGATCAAATCGTTAGATGACAGAACCTCGACAGATAAAGATTAGCGAACGGTTCGGCCTTGCTCATCGACAGATCTCAAACATGTCAAATTGACAAACGATTTGGTGCGGGAAAATCGTCGTTTAAATGTTAGGGAGGTTCATAAAGAATGAATCATTAGTAGAGATGCGTGAAAATCGCAAATGCGATGTGCGCAACTAAATGCGATGACTGGACTTTTATGATATTTTTACGCAAATTTGCCTTTTCGACGGCAAAATTCGTACATTTTGTGCCGAGCGCAGTTTAAATGCTCCGCCGACACTCACCGCTTAAAGCATGTGAGCGACTGGCCAGCTGTCAGTTGGCTGGGACTCTACGTGGCCGCGAACTACAAGTGGGCGCGGGCAAGCTACACCTCCGCCACTATATCGTCTTATCCCTTAATTTATTATTGTTCTACAGCATAATTATTTAAAATAGTCAGTATTTTGTCATGTAACTGTGTTTCACTACATTTTATCGACATCTTCCACATTATGAAAATAAATAAATAGATGCTACAAAATGCGATAAACTGTTATTGAAAGTGCGATAAAATAAAAATGAAAGTGCGATTTTCACGTATCTCTAATCATTAGTTTTAGATCTTATCAGGTAATTTAGATAGACATTTTGGGAATGACACGCGTCACATCAAAGTGTGTCCCTCGTGATGGCGTTTTCACTTCGATAACCCTCCGGCTCACACGCTGATCGCGACAGTGTTTCGCTAAATCCAGAAAATACGTCATCACACAGTCACCATACTTCACAGAATTGGCTCCATCAGATTTTTTCTGTTTTCAAAGTTAATATCAACCTTGGAAGGGCACCGATTGAATATACTGCGGACGTTAAAACTTATGTACGGCGGAACTGAATAAGATCCCGAAGGTACCTTACTAGAAAAGGGAAAGTGCTGGAAAAAACTTTGGAAAAGGTGTGTTTCCAGCCAACGCATGTACTTTGAGGGCGTCTTGTTCGATTCAGCTCTATACGTCGAAACATAGAAGTTATAAAATCAGTCCGATCTTTTTTTTTATCACACCTTTTACTGTTAAATAGGTCGTATGTTCTGCGCGTCTGTAATGAATCAGTTCCTGTCTCTGAGATTAGTGGCGTAACTATGGGGGGATGAGGAAATATATCCCCCAAAAAGCCCCAGAGAAATTTAAAAATTGTAAAACCATTGTCTAGTTGTGGCATATAATAATGGCATATGCTTAAAGTTAAAATTTTAGTGCAAAAATCATGTGAAATGTATATCCAGTCACGTCATTTTTTCCCGGACCTCCCGTTGCTCTGAGGGTGAAGGGAGTCGTCACCACAGGCCATCCTATTCCCCCAAAGCATAATCTTAGTTACATCACTGTCTGAGATGAATGTTGAACTAAACCGAAATTCGGCTCCTAAGCTAGAATCACACGCAAAACGACCCTTCCACAGCAAAAGGACACTGACGAAACGAATACTATGCGGCGTTTGCTGGCGTACTGAGAGCAACAGACTCCGTACCAGCGCTGTTTCCTTCCTCTACCCCTCCTCCCGCCCACGCAGTAGCTGAAGGGGATCTAAAAGGAAGAATGCTGCATCCAGGGGGACGCAAATAATTGGTTCGGATGGATTGAATTAGAGTCGGTACCATGAGTACTACATTAGAGTGGGATGGACTAAGTAAAGGTAAAGTGTCCTAGTTTAAAATGAGTGAGAAACTATTTTGGACTCAGTTTTCTTACACGCTGTAGCAGGCAGCTAATTTTAACGATTTGTGCGTTTTTTCCGTGGTCAACATTGCATCGAGTAAAACGACAAATCATATTTTGAGACACTTATTTTAACTATTGGTGTATATTCTTCGAACATTAGGAATAAAATTTTATGCAGATGGAACAGCAAATGCCTCAGGCTAATTCGCCCAAACGTCTACAACGTCGTTTTTGGCCGAAGTACCCGGGAGCCTTAAAACCTCCACCAGCTTGAATTTCAATCGGAAAGACCAATACAGGATGTTTTAGTGTATTTAATGCTGTGTATTTTAATTTTTCCAGCCTTTATATCAACTCACCAACCTGTCTGTTTGTTTGTCTGTTTGTCTGGTACAAATCTTGTAACTGAAATTTGACTCACTTCCTGTGAAGCAAAAACGCTGAAATTTTGCACACTTCTTCATTTCCGATGACAATACATGAAAATATAACTTTTTCTCTCCAACCCCCCTTTAACCACCCCCCAGTCAACCTATAGCCCCCCAAAACATGATTAGCACAAAAACTTTATCATATGATAATTTCATTATTTCACATTAATATACACTTTTGTGCTCACTCATTACACTCTCATTATTACTGTAATATGTTACTCTTTTTACTGTAATATGTTACTCTTTTTAACCTTCACACATAAATACAAACGAATATTTACACTACAATCACATTTCTATGTGTTAGTAACCAATCAGAGAATTAAATTTACGCAACCTAACTAATACATATACGTTCTTTACTCATAACCTTTCCTTATTTTTTGTACACACTACACGAATCTTTACAATTTTCTCATTTATTCACATATACATTTAATTTGTGAAAACTGTACAACAGCTAATTATGATCTTCATATATTTATTAACAATTGTAAGGTTTTGTAAATGTTTGAATATTGTTTTACCGTTACATAAAACGTACGGGGTGGCATTTTTAACATAGGGGGTGGCATTTTTAACATAGGGGTAGGCATTTAAAAGCATAGGGGTGGCATTTTGAAACATAGGGGGCTTACCATTCACTGAAATTTAATAAATATAGTGACTTTTTTAATACGTCACTTTTGGTTTTTCGGGGTCACTGAGTTCTTTTGCTTTGTGTCATATATAAACGTTGCTCATCCCCTGTAATCTAAATATAAAGGCTGGTTTTTAAAAAAAAAAATTTTACAAGAGCTTATTTTACTTTGGTATCCAGTGTACGCTATCAGAAGCTTCAGGTCATCGTCCTTCCCTTCGTGATGGTTGGACAGGGTGATATCACTCTCTAATGTGTGACGTGATGATACCCAGGACCCTGGACTAAGGAATCTTGTCTTGTAGTCGTTGCTCTCACTTTTTCCTCCGAGGAACAGTCCAGAGAAGGCCGATATGAACTTGGGGGGCGGAGGCAGCGTTGCGTTGCTTGTCCTGTTCAATCCAAAAACATACTCCCCACATATCGTTTCACCGCCAAACTGTTTCACGGATTAAAGAGAAAAATGAAAAGATCAGGCAAATCGCACAATACTTCATCTCCAGCATCAGCTACAAAATAACATCTACATAATACCCTGCGAGCCACTTCTATGGTGTTTGGCAGGGGGTGACCAATCACCTACATGCAGCATGCAAGAGTACCGCCACATTCACACAGTAGAGTCATAGAAATATTGCGCATACTAGCAAAGTATACATGCAAAATCATAGGAAAAAAACCTGCCAATGGTTAGTAATTCCTATATAAAATACATGCACGGTTAGAATTATGGAAAAAAACATGCTATGAGTCATATCCTAGCGAGTGACGCCATTAACTGAGACAACGTTCCTATCCGCTTTTTTCGATTATAGACCACTGTGCGCCGGTCGGCCGAATGGAGGGGAGCGGAGGGGAAAATGGAAGGGAATGGAGGGGAAGGTAGAGGTGGAAGGGGCAGCGCTTCTGATTGGCTACTTGCTATTTTCAACCCAGCCGCAATCAGTGCGGAAAAATGGTAAAGGCCTACCAAAAAACAGCGTTGGGCCAACAGGCTGTGTTGATCTACATCTACATCTACATAATACCCTGCGAGCCACCTCTAGGGTGTTGGGCAGGGGGTGACCAATCACCAAGATGCAGCATGCAAGAGGACCGCCACATGCACACCACACAGTCAAAGAAATATTACGCACACTAGAAAAATATACATGCTCATTCATAAAAAAGTTGCTAATGGTTAGTAATTCCTAGAGCAAATACATGCAAGGTTAGAACTACGAAAAAACATGCAATGAGTGATCCTAGCGAGCGTTGCCATTAATGCTTTCAATTGAGACAACGTTCCTATCCTTAATATTACGAGGGAAGAATAACATTTTAAATATCTTGCAGTCTGTTTCTTTTATTTTCACTTTATGTTCACGTCTACCATAGTATGACGGTGAACGAAAGGTATGATACACGTCGTCTGAGAAAATATCTTCTTCGATTGAGTGAAGTCCTCTCGGGATTTCCACCGGTTGATTTGATTTATAGGCACCAACGTTTCAATGAACGCCTCGTTCATCGTCCTCAGGGTGAGGACGATGAACGAGGATTTCACCCTGAGGACGATGAACGAGGCGTTCATTGAAACGTTGGTGCCTATAAATCAAATCAACCGGTGGAAATCCCGAGAGGACTTCACTCAATTAATACGCCGGGAAAGAATCTCATCTTTTTTTTTTTTTTTTTTTTTTTTTTTTTATCTTCTTCGAATTTGCCAAGTAAATTTAGCCTACACTTCGATCTGCGCTGCTGTGAAGATTCCCATCCTAACTCCAAAAAGGTGTCGATACGGCTACCGACTAGTGGGTTTTAACCCGTTAACGCCTAGCGGTGCCAAATGGTACCAGCTGGTAGTGCAGTGCTAAACGTAACGTTTTTGCTATTTTTCGTAATTTATTAGGGTTTTTGAGATGTTTAAATTGATAATAATATTTTAAATAACATTTTCCCGAATATTTTGCTATTTTAAAGTTGTAATTAACGTTTTTAGAGCCGCTTGAAAATTGAGAAATATCAACTAGCCATAAAAACGGAAGTTTTGGAGCAAGCATTTCGATTTTCTTTACTTACGTCTTCTGTGCTGTTATTACTAAGTTTTTTTATGTAATTATGATTGCTATAACATGCACATCTCATATGAAGTATGGTTATTCCATGTGAGCCTAATATTTGGGATGTTATGATGGAACACATTTTTGTGGTGGCATATGGTACCGATAGGCGTAATTATTAGCGGTAACAGAATAAATTTTGCACCTAATGACTCAGAATTTAATTGATATTTAGATACATGATTACCAAAAAATCGCAGAAACGTTTTAATTCAGGCGTTACCGGGTTAATGAATTCCCACGCGCGCATTGTACGTTTTGTTTATTTTTCCCTCATCACCGAGTAAATAATGAGGTTCAATACAATGTTATGTCTTTATCCCCCTTCGAATAGGCCACTATAATTCATCGTGTCATCAAATATTGATATCCTTGACATAAATATAACATACTGGTTAATAAACATGAGGTTCGGCGCCATGTCATGACTTTCTCTCGTTTATGCTATCACTTTCATTCGCTTGGAATAGGCTTTATTTCTCTCTATCCTCATTCATTTACTCCCTTGACATAATAAAGATATTTTTAATAATAAAACGTTATTGTACTTTTCCACACGATTTAATTAATACCACCGGTTTCGTCGCAGAGGCGACATCATCAGGTACAGAATCCGTTATAATAACAGTTATTTTGTTCTTGTTTTTGTTCAAAATAACTGTTATTATAACGGATTCTGTACCTTGAATGTCGCCTCTGCGACGAAACCGGTCGTATTAATTAAATCGTGTGGAAAAGTACAATAACGTTTTATTATTAAGAATGGATTTTCACAAAGTAAAGCCAGAAACAATCAAGTTTAAAGATATTTTTGATTAAATATGAGTTTTGCAGCAATGTTATAACTTTATCTCACTCTGAATAGGCAACTATTATTACACTCAATCATCATTTGGCGTCTCTCTCCACACAGAAATAAGATATTTTTATTTAAATATGAGATTTGCCGCAATGTTATCATTTTATTTCATTTGTAATAGGCAAATATATTTCATTTTATCGTAAGCTATGGATTCCCTTGACGATAAAAGAAGATATTTATTAATAAGCATAAGATTTGCCGCAATATTATCGTTTTCTCTCACTTGGAATTCGCAACTTGCATGCATTTCACCCAATCACAATTTCTTTACTTCCTCGTCATTACACTTATTTTAAACACTCCCTGCACCGTATTTTTATAACAAATTCCTTACTAGTCCCTCTAATATAACATTTACATTTGCTTTTGAATCATACGATCACATTCTATGGTACCTATGTGATTTTCGTCTGCAACTGTGCCAATGGCGTAACCTTCCGTTGATAACATTTAGACGGAACTAACTAAATGACAACTTTATTACCAAATCTAGAATAAATAGTAATATACGTTACCAACAAAAAAAGAAAATACGATCTCAATAATCATTTCAGCAATACATTCCTGCAACCATAATCTCAATCACGTGCAAATTATTTTCCGATGTTGTAATATTGTTCGTTCGATTCTGTAGGCACAGAACTACTACCACACATTATTTGAGCATTGTTAACAAGTTACGCGATATCGATTGTCTAAATCTAACATTAAGTCGTAATTTCCGCAAATAAAAAGATTTGAAAAAAAACGACAACAAACTGCGTACCAATGTGTCTTCACTTGTTTCTACCCTTATTTCATTGGTGGTGACGCGTCACATGACTACTAACTTGGGATATATTCGGTTTTTTCTGTGGTGGCTCGTGAGTCAAATGCTGGGAGGGGCACACTCCGCTGGGGGTCAAAATGTTTTAATATTTTGTGTGTTTTAGTTAGTTTTTAAGGCAATCTAAAGACCATTATGACTCACTAATACACAAAACGATCACTAACACTAAAACACTAACAATCGCTAACTTGATTAACTCAACTAAAACAGGCCTATTTACTTTTTAAAAATTTACACATAATCTAAGTCAACTGGACACAAAAAAAGGTATTCTGCAACTCTGCAACACCAAAATTATACGTCCGCCGACCGGCGCGGCGATGTCAACTCACTCGTTCTGCGCATGCTCGGGCGGCGTCCCAAGGCTTCCATAAGGCACAAGCTTAGACGCTTCATAGCACCAGCAGCCCCCACCACTACAACTCTTCATATAAACTGCCTGGTGATGGATTGGGACGTTCTGGCCAGCGCCCCGCGGCTACAAATACGAAATTATCGCGCTATTTTTGCGTTTTTTTTTCACGCTATTTTTTGTTTTGGCGACCGTACAGAATCGCTGGAATCAGTGGCGGATCCAGGATAGGGACGAGGGGGGTTAAAAATTCCACCAGAAGTGGGGGTCGGAAAAAATTATCATTATATCTAATGTAAATTGGAAATCCAAGGTGCCCCTTAAGGCCGTATCACACTAGCGACTGCGACCGCCGCTGCGACCGCGATTTCGGCTGCGGCTGCGACTGCACCCCATCACACATTGCGGCCGACACCACGGTCGCGCATGCGCACGTACGAACGTTTCTGCCTGTGGCTTGCTTGTTTACGAAAGCCCAAAGAATGTATAGAGAGCAGCAATTGTTGAAATTGTTCCTAAAATATGTTAAAACGTACTTAATTATTACTCACCTGTGTACTCGGGTCCAATATCCAATATGCTGGGCTTCCATCTTCACGTTAAAAATCCGAAATTATCTCAGCGTCATCTCACAACCTTCTTGAACTTCCCTCGCTACGGTAACCAAAACAAACACGTCTGCCGCAAGGGCGCGAGATTGAAATGGAGCTCTCTGAGTCGCAGCGTCAACTGCCTCGCTCTGATTGGTCGACAGGCCAGTCGCAGTCGCAGCCTCAGCGCCGCCCTTAGCGAAAAAACTGTTAAAAAAACTGTTAAAAAACTGTTTAAAAAACTGTTTCAAATTTCAACAGTTAATTGGGAAAACTGTTGAATCCAACAGTAACTGTTAAAATCCAACAGTAACTGATGAAACCCAACAGGAATTGTTGAAATCCAACAGTAACTGTAGAAGATCCAACAGTAACTGTTATAATCCAACAGTAACTGTAGAAAATTCAACAGTAACTGATGAAACCCAACAGTAACTGTAGAAAATCCAACAGTAACGGTTAAAATCCAACAGTAACTGATAAAACCCAACAGTAACTGTTAAAATCCAACAGTTTTTTCGCTAAGGGCGGCCGCATTTCTCTAGTGTGATGCGGCCTTTAGATCCGCCACTGGCTGTAAGTGCCGTCGCGTCGGTACGGAATGATGCCCAGTCGGTGGGCTTGAAAGGGAAACCGATCGGTGCAGTACCGACGAAATACAGAATACGACCCCGGAACGCCCCCGTTCATACACAATAACATATAAGCACTGGCGGCGCGTGCGTATACGCATGTTAGCAAGTGCACACCCAAAGAGGAATGAATTATAAAAGAAAACTATTCCTTTGCCACGAGAAGGATAAAAATCCTGTCTGCATATGCAAGAAAAATGAAGCTCCGAACGCTACAGCTATCTCCTTTTCGAATTCACCGCTCTACAAGTGTGCGATCCCGTGGCATCGCGCCGGGCGCATTTTCGGTCTGTGCGATCGCTTGAGGGAGCTCTGGCGGGACGAAGTAAGCGGGGGGGTATGTACAGTTCAAATGGGTGATGGGAGCAGACTCAAAACGATGCGAGTGCGCATGCGCATATTTTTGGTGAGTGACTCGCAGGTAGTGTAGTGGTGTAGCCGCCACCTACACTACCTGCGCCCAGGATCCTAGTCCGTCTACAGAGCCATCTGTATGGCCGTTTTCTACACTACTTCCTCATAGGGTGTAAGGAAAGGAGAATGAATTTCACTTACCGTCACTGGTGAGGGTGTGTTTAGAATAATTATTTTCATGCATGCTAATATTATTTCTGTTCGTGCAATTTTAAGGGTAGAATATACCAGTGATATGTTTTGCTTGCTATGTATTCTATTACGACGAAATATGATGCTCATGGATTAGGATTAACATAATATAATGAAATCATCCTGTATCTGCTCTAATGCACACCCTAGATAAATTACCACCATCCGCCACTGCCTATCAGTGTATAAAAACTTACCTCCAATTTATCCAAGCATCCAGAGGGCGCATGACGGGTCTTCAATGCCTGCACAACAGCGACGATCCCACTGTTCGTTGTTAAGGATATCATTTGATTTTGACAATTTAGAGTAATCAAACGATCTATTGCGGATTTAAGAAAACTAGTTGAATAGTTGAGCAAGAGGCCGCGATCCAGGAAGAGGCCGCGTCTGTCGACATGGTGATAGCACACATGGCGGGATATTTCTTGGAAATCGTCTGAAGTAGAAAAGAATTCATTAACAAACCCCAAACCAGAGATGTGCGGTCCGAATAACCTCTGCGTTTTTTCACTTTAAAATGTTTATTTACAAGTATTGTACAGTATGGTTCACTCATGTTCTCCTTGGAATTTTAAGACAATATTTTTATGCACGACGATAATACAAAAGAATAGGGTAGTTTCCTTCATCAAAGGAAATGAAAGGCAGTGATTTCGATTCGTCACCCACTATTAGTGTATTCATAATATAGAAATTATTTGGTTTTAGCAATCCCAGTTTAGATGAAAGGCAATGGTAAATTTTAACCGCATTCGAAAAAGGGGAGATTGGCGCCCATGCGATGCCACTTCACGGGACGTCACAGGGACCTAGATGCCATACGCGTAGATAGGAGTTTTACATCGTCTGAGATTACCAATGCATGCATGTGGCATAAAGCTCAGGGGAACATGTCTTAAAAATAACTTATTTAAACTGCCTCAGGTCGGAAAGTTTCCTTCGTTTGATAAGGTATTAATAATCCTTATTTAAGCCAAGCGCTACCTGCTAGTAGGGTAATCTGCTACCTGCTAGCAGCCTGCATCGCAGCGGCGCACACATCGTCGCCAGCTGGAACCAGAACGACGTCACACGGGTTTTTCCCAGCATTCATACTTAGCCGTCGCGTTTTGGCGCGCTTGAAAATTTTCACTTTTCATTTTATCGCAAAAAATAGATATCGTCATTTAAAAATCTAAGAGCGTGGAATACGTACTCCCTGAGTAATAATCTTTCGATTTAGGCAATTAAAAAATAATAGGAAACCACCCTATTATTCTCATCAAGAATACGTTATTATCATCCATTATTTTCCATTGTTATAATCTTTGTAGGCATTATGTAATAGTTGTGATGCAATTATGCTCCTGGGAAAGGGTGCGCGGTGTGTTTATGATACCCCATGCAGAAGCGCAGCTAGGAATTAAGGCTGGGGGATGTTTAGGGGAAACTAATACCGAGGTGTGTGGGGGTATGGTATTCCCACCAGGATAAGCGGTAGGTGCGATATTAATAAATTGCGGAATTTTAAGATAAATGGTTCAAAATGGTGAATTTTACGGCTTTCTAAGGAATATTTATCCTTACACTATTCTATTTGTAATAATAATCCAATTAAGTAAAATGGATCAAAATGAAAAATTTCTCTGAGCTCAGGCGTTTATCCCCAAAACACTCCCCTCGCTGCGCCACTGACCCCGTGGTTGTTCATTGCCCCATTGTACCTAAGTACATCGTGGTTTGTACAGATACGTGGTATTCTCGATCCTGTTTAATAACATGTGATAAAAGTCGTCATAATAGACCAAATCCATGCTAAGGATATCACCCAACACGTTAAAGTCATCTCTACATCGATGTAAAAATCCTGCAATAAAGTTTTCTTGCACATCTGCACTAGATATTCATATGAAGTAACTGCGTAATGCAATGGTGTGCATCAAGTATTCCTCTTAAGTTTATTAAAGGAAACTGTAGTCACACCTTATTCACATTTCAAAACAAAGCTTGATAATTTACAATAGTAAATATGGTGTTTGAGTAATATCTAAATATAGCTACCTAATTAGAGTAGTTGTTAGAGTCCGTTGCTACCACGCGGGGGACCCACGTTCAATGATTTATGCAGGCGTATTATTTTTCCACTTTTTGTTTGGATGAACATTTAGAACCTGTCCCATCCATTTGGAAAAAACGGTGTTTTGTACAAACGATAAGACCAAAAGCCAGTTGGATGAAATTTTGATCGTGGGAAAGGGTGCGGGTCATTTGCATCAAATTTTGAGGCAAATTTGACCGTGAGACATCGGCTTAAGAATTCGTGTGATTTGCACGCTACATCCAATCGTGAAACAACTTCTTTCGTCCACATTATTGATAATAGGGTGGTTTCCTATTATTTTTTTTGCCTAAATCGAAAGATTATTACTCCTGGAGTACGTATTTCACGCTTTTAGATTTTTAAATGACGGTATCTATTTTTCGCGATTAAATGAAAAGTGAAAATTTTCAAGCGCGCGAAAACGCGACGCGTAAGTAGAAATGATGGGAAAAAGTCCGTGCGACGCATTTCTGGTTCCCCCTCCCGCCTTGTGAGTTGACCTTGATCGAGGCTCAGAGCGCTGATAGGACGCAGGATGCTAGCGGGTAGCTGAGTACCTTGCTGGCTGGTAGCGCTTGGCTAAAAAAGGTTTATTAATACCTTATCAAACGAAGAAAACTTTCCGACCTAAGCCAGTTTTAATAGGTGATTATTAAGACATGTTTCCCTGAGCTCTGTGCCTCATGCATGCATTGGTAACCTCAGACGATGTATAACTCCTATCCTCTCGTGTAGAAACTAGGTCCCTGCGACGTCACGTGGAGTGGCATCGCATGGGCGCCAATCTGGCCTTTTTAAAATGAGGATAAAATTGACCATTGCCATTCGTCTAAACCTAATTTCAAAAACCAAATAATTTGTGTATTATGAATACAGTAATGGTGGGTAACGAATCGCAATCAATGCCTTTCGTTTTCTTTGATGAAGGAAACTACCCTATTATCCTGGCAGATAAATATTTATGCATTATTGATAATTCAAGCGGTTTCTCGGAGAAAAACCAATATTTTTCAGCCAAACTTGATGTTTTGCAAAGAGCTTCTTGTTTTGGTCGCTAGGAGTCGATACAACTAACTTCTGATTGGAGATTGGCCGCGAGTAAGTAGAACCTGTACCAAATTCCAAATTGGGCAAGAGATTGTGTCCAATACGGTGAAAAGGATGCTGGACTAGAAGTTGGTGTGTGTCAGTTGGACCACAATCCAGTATCGAATGGATTGACCAATGAATTGGAAAGTATCATGCGGGATTTACTGTACATTTTGAAGCGCCCGGATGGGGGATCCTAAGCAATGTGGGCGCAACGTGTTATCGCGGTTGGGGTTGACACGACGCCAGAGTCCTCTAGATTGCCTTATCACTACTAAATGGGGTCATCGCAGCCCACTGCCGTTAACCACTGTCTGCGTCAAAATGATGTGGCGCTGTACTCTGCAAATTTACATCTAGACTTCAGTGTATGCCATGCCAATGTATAATACATCATTCTAAATGAAATTTTATTCTCAATTCTTACTTATTATATGTTTTATGAAAAATTCAAAAATGTAGGCACGCGAATGCAATAAATGACTCCGCGCACCATAAAATTAGCCGTTTTGTCAACTTCATGAACTTTGTAACTCAACCCAGGGAAAACTACTGCGTCTACAAAATTCATCTTCCACAATAGGTTGTGAATATTAATGTAGATTAATAAAATGGCTTTAGAGTATTTTTAAAACGTATATTTTGTTGTAAAATAACGAAAATGTTTAAACACTATCTTGTCCTAGAGTTTACCCCGAAAGAAAAAATAAAATTGATAAAAACAATGCTTAATTTATTTGCAATTTTTCTATGATCCGAAAATACGTGATTTTAATGTAGTATAGATAATATATGGACATTACAAAAATACGCAAGAGCGAACGAATGCTGCGTTGCCACGTCTTGCGTGCGAAACGTTACTTCCTGGTAACCGGCAATGGCCCGGCTAAGCCCCGTTTGGCAACATGACATTTATAAAAATGATTAATATTCACAAATATCAATATTTTTATAGACTATGGATCACAGAAAAATTGCAAATAAATTAACTAGTGTTTGTATCAATTTAATTTTTCTTTCGGGGTAAACTGTTGGACTAGATAGTGTTTAAACATATTCGTTATTTTACAACAAAATATACGTTTTAAAAATACTCAAAAGCCATTTTATTAATCTACATTAATATTCACAACCTATTGTGGAAGATGGATTTTGTAGACGCAGTAGTTTTCCCTGGGTTGAGTTACAAAGTTCATGAAGTTCACAAAACGGCTAATTTTATGGTGTTTTTACGTCTGCGTGCTTATTATTTATCTCGACGTTTCGTACTTCCTGCTGAGAAACGTCGTCAGGAGACTGAAGATTTAAATATTTTTCTCTCCAAAAGAGAAAAATATTTACATCTTCATTCCCTAACTACTGCGGAAACCTTAAAACAAAAACTGTTTATGGTGTTCGACATCTCATCATGTTGAGCAATTTAGTTCTTCTTTCATTTGTTAAGCTAAACTTCCGTTTTAAAAGTTCTGTTATTTTTTATTGGTACGTTTAATGTTCGTTTTCCTGTTAGAAAAAGAAATAGAGTTCTTTTCCAATTCATTCTTAAATCATAACATTGTGCATATTGTTTGCAATGCCTATGACAGCTTACCTCATTTGTTTTCTGATTGGTTTATTACCATATTAATTGTCTTGCGCACCACTGTAATAATTTCTATGTTCCAGAGGAGTTCACTCCTAGAACAATAAATGAGTCAGCTCTTTATTATTATTATTATTATATCTTTTTAAGTTTATTCACAAAATAAATCCTTTTTTATAGTCGTTGAAGAGGTCTAGAAACTTTCTCTCATTCCATGAAGATTTGGGCCTAAACCGTTAACGGCCATTATTAATACTAATATAGTTGTCAACGAGAGTAATTTTTTTAAGAACCATTTTCAAACACATCCCGTCATTTCAAGTTTAACGTACGAGATCAACGATTGCTTGAAATCTTCGCCACTGTAGCGTAATGTTAAAACGGCCAGTAATGCCACACCACCATTCATAGCTGAAGGTCGGATCAAACGTTGTGGAACCCAGCGTTTTGAATTGCAGAATCCGGCGATGAGACTACCATAAAATTATTTAATAAAGTGGGATTTCGTATAATGCGTGATCGTTATAAGGGAGTCTTGAAAACGATGCAGCACCCCTAGATTTATAAATGGTGTCTCGCCTCGCCGGAATTTCTGTTTTGTTTTTGGCCACTAGTCCCAGCCTAATTGATACCTCCAGTGAGTTTCAATAAAGTTAGTTTCTGATTGTGTGTTTATCTTTATGTAAAATCAGTCATTCTGTTGGTGTGGTGGTTTACATCTACATAATACCCTGCGAGCCACCTCTAATGTGTTTGGCAGGGGGTGATCAATCACCAGCATGCAGCATGCATTTCGACTCCCACATGCACACCACACAGTCCAAAAAACGTCCCGTATAATAACAAACCATACTACTATATGCTGTTAGAAATATTAATTGAACTAAGAAACATGCATTAATTATTACATAGGTTAGTAGGCTACACTACAAGTCATGCAATCTATTTACGAGATCTATTGCTGCTGTTATAATCTCTTATTGATCGTGGAAAAAATGACATTCGGAATCTGTCTGTTGTGTTTACGGGGAAGGGATGTGGTTTGGGATGAATAGGGAGTTTGGAATACGATGTTTGAGATTTGGATCTGGAGTGTAGTCCCAGAGGTTTGCAATTTTTTCATTGTTTGTGCGTTCTAGAGATTTTTTTAATATCGGTAAATTTGCTTTTAATTCAATGAGAATGGGAGTTATCTTGAGGTCCTTCCGTAAGTCCTTATTTCGTATGAACCAAGGAGCGCCTGCAATTTTCCTTAGTAGTACATGTTGTAACTAAACTGTAGGTTCATTTATTGTTAGGCGGTACGAAGTTCGCCGGGTCAGCTAGTTATTTAATAAAGTGGAATATCATTACATGCGTGATCGTTATAAGGGAGTCATAGTGTACATTTCAAGCGCGTTGGTGGGGTATCCTAAGTAATGGGAGCGGAACATGTTATCGCGGTTGGGGATGACACGACGCCAAAAACCTCTAGATATCCTTATCACTAGGAAGTGAAGTCATCATAGCCCACTGTCGCTGGCCATATCACTACTTTCGGCGTCAAAATGATGTGCCACTGTACTTTGCAAATTGATATCTGGACTTCAGTGCATGCCATAATAATTAGTAATTCATTTATTTATTTATTTCTTCACCAAAAAAGGCACAAAGGCCTTTACATTGGCTGTTCCTCAAATAAATAATACCTAAAAGATAACAAACAATATCACAATAAGTAAAACTAACAGGAAAACAAAATTTTTAAACACAACAAGGGGCACTATTGATCAGACAATGGTGAATTATTCAGATGGCATTTTAAGGTGGCTTTGTGACTAGTGTCAGAGGAAAATGGGTCCAGGGAAGAGATTTTCGAAGCCATGGAGTTAAACAAGGAGGTGATTCGGTAGAACAGAGAGCGTTGAGAGGTGGAGAGACGGAATCGCGGAATGTGAAGCAGAGAGTTGTTTCGTAAGGGGCGAGGAGGAATATGAAAACGGAAAAGAGGGAGAATTTTGTTTGTCCGTACAGAACCGCTAAAGATTCTATGCAGAAACATGAGATCAGATAAGACACGGCGGCTTTTTATGCTAGATATCCTGAGGGAGGAAAGGGTAGCGTCACGGGCGTAATATCTGAGTGTGGGGAATCGATGGCGGGGAACAGCAAGAAAGAAGTTTAGAGGACGGTTGGGCAAGTTTAGAGTAGTGGGGCAGGCGGTAGACCAAACTGGTGAGCATTATTGCAGTATGGGGAGAATACATCCGATAAAAAACTGTTCTTAAAGCGGTAGGGTCGTGAAGGTCTTTTAGTCGATATAGCAATGGCCATTGCTCTCTTCACGATCATCGAAATATGATCCTGAAATTTTAATTTGTCATCAAAGATCACACCTAGGTCGCAGTACGTCATTTTAAAGGAAATTTAAATCTCAATTCCAATTATTTTCTGTTGCATGAAAATTTCAAAAATGTAGACACGCGAGAGCAATAAATGACTCCGCGCACCGTAAAATTAGCCGAATTGCCAACTTCATGAACTTTGTAACTCAACCCAGGGAAAACTACTAATTCCACAATATTCATTTTCCACAATAAGTTGGAAATATTAATGTAGATTAATAAAGCGGCTTTTTCGTATTTTTAAAACGCACACTTTGTTGTAAAATAACGAAAATGTTTAAACACTATTTAGTCCTACAGTTTACCCCGAAATAAAAAATACAATTGATAGAAACCCTTCTTCATTTATTTGAAATTTTTTTAAGATCCGAAAATACATTAATTTTGTGCAGTATAAATTATGCATGGGCAATTATAAACATTTAACATTAAACATTTTAACATAAACACGCACTTGGATTCCTTTCATATTGAAGTACGGGCTTGTGGACTCTTAAAATTCAAGCCTAGTTATCGACTCGTAGGAAAAGAACCGCTGAAAACCAGATAGAGCCAGCCAGAGAGGAAATGGGATCTTCCTCCAAAGTTGGGGACGGCCAGTCAGATGGACGTGATCTTGTCACTCAGCGAGCAGTCACCCATTTAACGAGAGGCTCTAGATAATCGTCTTGTTGGTAAATTTTGCTTTTTTCCATCAAGAGAAATCATTGAAATCATTAAGGCCATCCACCTGCCTTTCGATATAGGTAATGTCTTTCTGATTTTGTAACTTCTTTTGTCTCTTTTTTTCACCTAAAGCGGATGGGATGACAAAATCGTGTTACGTCGGCAGTGGATTTTCCCAGATAGTGTCATCTAAAATTGTAGAGCCTATATGTGAGAAGTGCCTCCGATGCAATTTGAATTCTTTATCAAAAGTTTAGAGATAAATGTAATTAACCAAGAGAAAGTGGAAACTTCAGTCGTTACCTGTAGCGCCTTTGTTACCTGCTGCTTTTTAATCAAACTAAGAGATACAAGGGAACTCATGACTAGGAATTTATCTGAAGCATCCACTTGTTGCCACATTTGCTTATATTGAGAGTGGCCCGAACTTCCATCAAAACCGTACTTAGAGATTAATCTGTAGTTCACTACACATTTTAATTCTTGAGAGGTGGAAGTGGTGGCTAAGCAGGCTACTGTTCCCAATATGGTGTGGTTCAGTGGTGCTTGAAGGTTTACTTCGCACATGGTCTCAGTTATTTTAATTCCTTCGTTATAAGCTGCCTTTTTTGCTAGCGCTATTCTGTCATAACTGGGATACAATTCGTGTCCATGGCTCAGAGCTGTCCTACGGAAAGACCGATATTGACTCTTGGTCAAATCAGAGGCAATCATCAATGACAGTGCCTCTTCCACTGTCATCTCAGTGTGGACCTTATCACTCGTCCTCCTCTTTGAAAGAACTCTCTTAACCCGAGTAGAGGTCGTAGTTGTTATTTCTGCAATTAGCTGAGCTGCAGCAGTGTCTCCCCTCTCTCTCAAACTCACAGATGCCGCGAGAGCAAGCTCAGCAGTAGTAGCAGTAGTTTTTAAAGTTTGAATTTTCTTCTGCGTGATCTAACACATGAAGTGCGACATTTTTTTGACCGCCCGGGAATGCATGGCAAATATAATATGAATTTTGTAACGTGAAGCTACAGGGGGGATTTTATTTAATCAATCAATTTGAGAGGAATAGATTTTTACAAAAATACAATACCAACTGGCTGTCGTTGAAGTACCGGGAAAGAGATGATTATCAAATTCCGGAAATGTTATGGATTCAGCGGGCCAATTTTTGTAGCAACACAAAAACCGTTCATTTTTTCGAGAACTCTCTGCCCATTTCTTAAGGGAAGACCATGAGATACGTTTTGTTACGAAATAACTGAGAAATTTCAGAGCACCTCGGTTTTGTCTTAAATAAAGCCTCAGCAATAAATAATGGAGCAAATATTTTTTACCGAGTGAATGATTTTTTTTACCAATTCCAATATTATTTTGTAGATATCAAGTCATGTAATAATGTGAAGTGGCATTTTCTATGGAATGGCGGATGGAGCCTATGTAAAATTTAGAAATAATAAATTTGTCGAACCTATGGTTATCCAATGCCCTAATGCGCACACGGGGAGGAACGTATGGTAAACGTGTAAGGACATGGTAATCAATATGTCAAAGTAGAACTGAGGGTATGATGCACATTTTGAAAAAGCTAGAAGTTCCCATGGAAATACCTCCGTTAAGACGGTCAAGGGCTCCACTCCAGGGTGTCATAAAACGACCGTTTTCGAAATTAGAATCCTGAGGGTCAGGGATCGGTGATGGAAGAAGGTATAAGGTAGCTGTAAGGTATAAGCTGGTATCTTTCTGGTAGGTCTTTTTGTATGATTCCCAGGAAAGCAACTCACTTTTTCGAGGTTTGAACGCTTTTAATAGAAGCATGGTCTTCGATCGTATCTAAAGATAACGAAATGAACTTCGATGAAACGTGCAAGTACATCGCATGAAAAAACTCCACTGTCTTCACCATAGACCATTTGAGAATCGGTGTCTTGAAGTAAAACATAAAAACGGTGAATGTTGAGCGTTAAAACCCATACAGCTTCAATAACTTTACCGCGGCGCGGCTAATCTAACTCGCGACGCGCGGAGAAGAACCCTGCCGCGCGATCGAAAAATCAATGTAATTTCCGGTGACGCAAACTTATTTCAAAGAAAACTGCATAAAGACCTCAACAAATCTTCAAACAATGCTCTCATATCAGTTACTCTGCGCGACCTTGCCGAAACCCTATTTGAAACTCTACCTAAATGTAAAACTTCGTCGAAAAACAGTATCCGCCACTTTGTTACTGCACGGTAAGAATTTATGGGCTGAATTCTTTAAGATTACGGAAAATTAAAGAAAAAACACCATGCTAACAGATTATGAGGTTTTTTATTCGGCAAGAATCCACCCATAACTTCACCATTCACTTACTTTGGAAGATTTTCAGAGAAAATTGAAGACGGGCGTTTTTATGGAAATTTGCTCACGTTTGAGCCTCTGTATCTCAGTAACGGTTAGAATCTATGTCAAATGAAGTACATATCAATTAATTTCAATCATTTTTCAGTATACCTGCGAAGTTTCAAGTTTATAACTCAAAAAAAGCCATTTTGTAATTTTGTCCGGCTTTTTCCGCCCACTGTGCGCTGGTGGGAAGCGAACAAGGAAATTGAAAATGGTCTTCTAATACCTTAACCATTGGACCATATTTACAAGTACTTTCTGAGGTATAATACGTATGTTTTTAAGGGACTACATTGCACTCATAAATGTTTACCTGCGGCTTTTTAATCATTAGATATGAAATTAAGCTTAATATTAATTAACTGAGTTTGGTTTTGAGCAATAAACGATTACAATCAACGCGCAGTGCATCTCTTTCGGGCTAATGCGTATGTTTGTGTGTATCCTACCGACTGGAACGCCTCTATTTATTGCGACTGGTGGTAATCAATGGAACTATGGGAGTGGAGAATCCTGTGTAGAGTATTTATGGACACAACGTCAGCCTAGATGAGTGTGCGTAGTCAAGTGTGTTCATTATGCTATGTATTCAGTTGTTTAAAACTAATAAATTATGTTTATAAAGATTACGTTGAGGATGGCACAGCGCCAGTTTTACACTGTGGTTCCGTAATGAGACCTAACTATGAAACTAAGAAAAGACGTCCCATAATTTTCGGTCGTATTGTCAGGGCAACGCTCCAGGTAAATAAACAATCGGTGTCGTCCGCCAGGTCGTGTTGGTGCATTGGTTATGGCTACAAATACTCTCATAAAGAGCCAAAAGTAGAATGGTAATGTCTTTAAATTACTTCAAAAGCGGCATGTAGGAGATAGTGATAAGAACAGGGCAAATGTAATCATTGACGCGAGAACTTACGTGCATCATCAAAGGTTCGTCATTTGCTTTTACTTTCCGTAGTTAAGTTTATTATGTGGCAAAATAGCGGTATGAAAATATGTTTTCTATGGTTGTACGTAAACGATATTGGATTCTCAAAAGTCTTCCAAGTGCCGAACGAGAAAAATATTAAACTATAATAAAGCTGCGATTTCACTCACTGACTGACTGATTCATCACAATTCGCAGCCCAAACTGTGATATGCGTGGGTAATTAGAAAAAATCTGAAAACTTGAAAAAATTGATTAGTTTTCGAGATATATCGACTTGAATTAACATGGGAGTTTTCATTTTATATCTATAATAAATGCAAAGTAAACGGGAAAAACTTCAAATCCTTCTCAATACAATTCTATTTATGGGAGCTGAACAAAATTTTAATGGTATAATCCTTATAATGGAGTTCACATTTGTGAATGATGGCCGCTCCAAATAATCAATTTTTCTGCGAGTAAGATCAGATCGACTTTCTTTGGATTCGTCATGTCAATGTTTCAAAAATAATCGTCCAAATTCTCTGGGCCTTTTTCTGTATTCTTAGAATAACGATACCTATTTTCATTGTAAAGTAAATGGAAATAATGCTGTGATCATTTTACGTACGAATTAATTCACATTTTCGATGTGGTTGCTAAGGCGGGATGTGATTGTTGAAGCCTGGTTATCCGACTCCAATTCACCTAAGCGAAACTAATTCATTAATTTCGGTGTAAATATCGACTACTATTTTTAATTTGAACTCCACTTGGCTTGCGTAACACCAATTCACGTTTCGAAATGACTAATTAAACGCAATGTTCAATAAGTCCTCCTCTGCGGAATGGCTTGCAAAGCGATCTACAGAATGGCATGCATTGTAAGTATTATCAGTTGTAGATGGTAATTCATTATGGATTTCTAAGATAAAAGCGTTTGTAATTTTAACAACCTAATTTCATCATAATAATAACTTAATTTCTTCAGAATACTTATGCCTTTTTTATGCCTGTATTTAATTTGTTTAACAACGATGAAATTTTATATTAACGGTGACCATTTGCTCACGTAATTCATGGTTTTTAAATGTTTTACACGGGAATTTCATGGGATTCAAGTAATCGGGAACGATGTCTAATGAAGGTCGCGTAAGGCGTCGCAATAAATGAATGCCATAGTCAAAAGTTGTACATTCCCGGCGAAGAGAATTTGCTTTGAATATTTAATGATTATGAAAATATCTTTCGCGTCTGGTTGTGAAAACAGTCTTACACTTATTTGCGATTGTGGCGCCATCTATACCATTAAAGTTAAAAACATGTTTTAGAATAGCTATTTTTATTATAATATTAACCCCTCAACGCCGTCATGCGTACCCAGTACGCGCCCTTTAAATTTCGTATGCCGCCGTCATGCGTACCCAGTACGCTTCCTGACCTACTTTATATAATATTTTTTCTACGCGAGATATTGCATGTTAAGTTAAAACTAATTACACTATCATTTAAAGAAATGTTTTTCCTCTTCACATAAAATATTCATAACGGCTTGATACCTTCAAGATGTTTTTAAAATGCTTCGATAAAATTCCGTTTTAAACCAGCGCGTTGACGACTGCGGTCCAAAAACTCAACGCCTTCCTTCAACTGTTCTATCATGAAAAAATCCGCCTATTCTGCTTGAGAGACGTCAAGAAGTGTCAGCTACTTTAGCTTGAGATATGGTATCTTCTAAGCTGAATGCCTTCTCTCCGTCTTCTCCTTGTTTGTCGTCACCTCAAGCCCCAAGTGTGTTTGGCCCGCCTCGTTAGTCCTTAGCGTTCTAGGCGAAGGGGCCATATGCTTCGCTCTGCATTTATTTTTTTTATTTTTTTTCCTGGACAGTAATCAACGAAGATAAGATTCCATCTATACAGTCAGCATATACCAGGGCCCCTTCGAGATATTTTCTCGTCTCTTGAGGGAGCTTCTAAATCAGGAGCTTCAGTCCACTAGAGTCATTCATGCTGTGTGGTGCTCTTTCAGGCAGTGTGTTGAAATTCTCATCGGGTGTACTTCCTGTGAGTGGTATTTTTTATAATTCGGAATCCTACGAAAAGGGAATAGTATTGAAAGTCAAAATAAAGACTCGGAAGTCTGTTTGTGTGTTAGGTTATAGTAAATTCATTGGTTGCGTGAATTTCAAGGACCTGTTATTGCATTCGTAACTAATGGAAAGAAAACGCCATTACAAGTGGTGTATGTAGTTATTTAGGAGACTATTGAATGCGGCAATCCTAAATTCATATGTTGATCATAGGAAAAACACGTATAAAAATTTGACTCATCATTTCGCGTGCCATTGGTCGAGGTAATATTTTTGAAATATCCAACGTCATACGAACTGTTTGGACATGGCCGTCACTCATTACACAATTTAGTACCAAGACTCACAGAAATACATTTCCTAAAGACAATTCCTCAGCTGGGAAGAAATCAAAGTCTCAAAGGAGTCGTGCAGTTTGTGCCTAATATGGGAAATGAAGAGACTGCGTGTACTGGTGTGAAAAATGTGCAGTGGGATTATGTTTGGATTGCTTCAAATCATGTCACACAAAGCAGATTTTCTAAGGTAAATCATTTGATTATTCATATATTGACGTTTGAAACATTAGCACGTGATTACCTATATGAAATGATGCGGTAATAATCGAACAAAGTCAGAGAAGTGGGCGGAGGGGTAAATTTTTAAGTAGGCGAAATGGGTAATCCTATCGAAAGTATCCAATCTGTTATGGCATTTTCAACCCCAAATAACTAAATTGCATCATGTAATTGCATTTTTTTAATGCATGGAATGTTAGAGATCTCGAAGCTTATTCGAAACCAAATTGAAATCTTTCGAAATTGAAAATTTATTCATTAGTTCATAAAAGGAGATACATAAAACAATAAATATTTTTTCAAATCGCTCGAAAAATTATAATATAGTAGCGCATTATATTACGCAAGTTTACTAAAATTTTCAATGATACCGATTGTATATTATGAAAGATATAAATTATTGAATGATACTATGCCAAAAAGGCGAAGTCATTTAAATCTCATCCGGCCGCTGAGATGGGATTTAATTAAATGCCCGCCGCGCTTGAGGGGTTAATGAAAATAACTTACCTGTCTGGTGATATTTTGTTTCTCGATATTTCGCGTTCCCATTGCCATCTCCCGCCTCACAAATAAGAACAGGTTTTATAATAGCTAATTTTATGACTGTTTGTGGAAATAAATTACAAGCCATGTGATAGTTACCTTTCACGTTATTCCACGTTCATCCAGCCATCTCTTGTCATATAGTTATGAATAGATGAACATGTGTATGAAATGTCGAATTTTTATAAATATACCAAGGAATATGCGAATGCTGGATTTTTGTGGGGACAGTGCGTGGTTGGCGCCTTATCTCGCTTGAAAGGTGATAACATATAATAGATCCTCGGTTTTTTTGGGATTATGTCTTATAAATTAACTTTAGCAGCTGGTCATTGGTAATAATTGGTCTCAGTCGTTTTATTTTTTTAAAATCTGTTTTAATTTTTTTAAGTTTGTTGGGTTCAAACCCTCATAATCAAAAATAGAGGAGCTACAATACTAGGGTAAGGGCTAAAATACGAAAAATCGGCGATATTTCGCAAGTTCATGCGTCATTAATTTTATATTTCTCTCCGTTACGTAACTATTCAATTCAAAACGTTCCCTCAACGCTTATATCATCGTGGTAACTAAGACGACCTTAAGTATTGTTGAGGGCGAATGAGCGCCCATTTCAATGACATTTTGAGTGTTTTTTTTTCGCTTTTTAAGCAGCTTATGGACCCAATACTTGAACACACGTGGCACAAATATGTTCCCACCCCCCTCAAAAACCCGCTTGATGAATTCAAGCGCCCATCGACTCGTTAATATAATAATAAATAAATAATATATATTTGCAGAAACAATGTGATGTATACCTCTATCCCACATAGCAGAAATACGTCTCGGATACGTCTCTGAGACGTCTCGAATATCACATGTTACGTCTCAGAGACATTCTGAGAGCTTCAGAGGCATCTCTGAGACTTCTCTGAGATGTCACTATGTCAAAAAAAATGGTCTCTGAGATGTCTCATGAGACGTCTCACATAAGTCTCTCAGATGTGTCATGAGACTTTGTACTATGGTATGCTTTAAATTTAGGCAAAAATATAAATAAATTTAAATTGTACAGTTATGGCATACTTTTCTCGATCATTTTTAGCGACAAATTTTGTGATGGATCACCTTTTGAAAATAAGAAACCCATATTAAATGTCGTGATTTTAATATTCAAAACTGCAGATTTGCACTGAAAAATATATATGGAAGGCATTGATGGCGTTTAAATACGTTTTTCTTTTAATTCCTGAACATCTCACGATTACATCTCCGAGACATCTGTGAGACATACGTGATATTCGAGACATTCGAGACCATAGTGAGACGTCTCTGAGAGGTTCGTTGCAACGTGGGACATTGTACTTATTAACTTCAGCCAATTTTATTATTTATTTCACTTGATGGGTATGATTTCTATGGATTCTCTATGGAAGCGAGGCTTGGACGTTGACAGCAGCAGAGAAGTCAAGAGTGGAAGCATTCGAAATGTGGTGCTACCGAAGAATGATGAAGATAAAATGGATTGACCGTGTGAGTAACCAGGAAGTGCTAAGAAGAGTAGGAGAAAAGAGAAGCCTCCTAGAAACATTAAGCAGAAGAAGGGACAACTTAGTTGGCCACATTTTGAGGCACGATGGTCCGATGAAGACAATCGTTGAAGGACAAGTGGAAGGGAAAAAGGGCAAGGGACGGCCCCGAATGAGTTATATCGGACAGGTTATGAAGGATGTAAAAGAGAATAAATATGTAGCTATGAAGAGATTAGCGGATAGGAGAGAGAAATGGAGAGCTGCGTCAAACCAATCTTAGGATTGTTGACTAATGATGATGATTATGGGTATGATTTGGTAGTATTATTACCTTTCTGCTGTGTTACTGTACATTTCAAAATGGTTCGTCTCTCTTAGGGCCGTATTCTTAGTCGACCCTGTAGGGCCAACCGACCCTGGATACGTCATCAGCCCCTACACCAACCGAACTCGTCCTGCATAGCCACATCAAGCCCTACATATGGCCGTTTTCGGAACTAAACGGGCCCTACTTGGTGTAGGGTAGCTGAACCAGTCCTACACCCTACAAAAACAATATGCTTGGTCATAAATTTTCGGTCGTCTTTTCTTAGTTTCATAGTTAGTTCCATTACACCACCAGATTACATAGATATGTTTCTACAAATATATAATAATATTTTTCACGTTTGGCACATGTTATACTTTTGGGAAACCAATACTTTGTTTACCTATAACCAAAGAAAGCGTATTTTCATGCCACTATTTGCCACATGATAAACTTAACTACGGAAGGTGATAGCGAATGATGAACCTTGATGATGCAACGTAAGTTCCCACGTCAATGCTCATATTTGTTCCGTACGTATTACTATCTTAAATAGACTGCTTTTGAGGTAATTTAAAGACAATGAGGTCCCACTTTTGGCTCGATATGAGAGTATTTGTAGCGATAATTAAGGCACCGACATGACCTGGCGGACGACTTTAATTGTTTATTTACCTTGAGCCGTTGCCCTAACAATGCGCACGAAAATTATCAGGCGTCTTTTCTTACTTTCATACTTTGTTCCCATTATGCCACCAGAGTGTAAAATTAGCACTGCGCCATCATCTACATCATCTCAGAGAACTTGACGACGGAATCACCCCCCACCACTTATGTAGGGTCGACTGAGAAACGATATGTAGGGGCCTTTTGTTATGTAGGGACGGATATGTAGGGTCCACTAAGAATACGGCCCTTAATATCCATTGTAATATCCATATAGATTATTTAGTCGAAGTGATCAGCGGACGAAATTTGGCCGCCATGTTTTTGGCGGGTGTTGGGCTGGTTCGGGTACCCTACATTAAGTACGGCCC
The DNA here is from genome assembly GCF_921293095.1 of Ischnura elegans. Classification (NCBI taxonomy): domain Eukaryota; kingdom Metazoa; phylum Arthropoda; class Insecta; order Odonata; family Coenagrionidae; genus Ischnura; species Ischnura elegans. The sequence goes on along the minus strand of NW_025791659.1, from coordinate 6,386,833 downwards.
GTTTAGTTCCCAAGACGGCCATGTGTAGGGCTTGATGTAGCTATGCAGGACGAGTTCGGTTGGTGTAGGGGCTGATGGCGTATCCAGGGTCGGTTGGCACTACAGGGTCGACTAAGAATACCCTAGTAACACAGTCTATTGGCCTAGCGTTGTTTTTTGGTAGGCCCAAGGAGGCCTCGTTATAGGCCCACCAAAAAACAATGTTGGGCCAACAGGCTGTGTTACTAGGGTATCAATTGAAAGTAATGAATGATAATAAAGTACTCTAGATGAGATTAATTTCTTTGCATTATCGCCGTGTTTAAAAATATTGTCGCCAAATCCAAAGGTGTATGTGTACCATACTCTCCAATACTTGTTAAAAAATATTTCTTTCAATTTTCACTGAGATGTTATTTTTTTACATCCACCGTGATCATAAAAGAGGCCGAAAGATATATAAAAAAGAACAGAGACTCAGGGCAATGAAGATGTCAAAAACGCAGAACCCTCTCAGACCGCACGTCCACAGTTAAGATCCAAGGCAATATTTATATCGAAGTTCAACTAAGCTAGATGTTAGCCTACAGAAAAGTGGACTCACAGTGTTTAGGCAGGTGAGCAGTGTAGTCAGCAGCGACCATAGATGCAAATAGCAAAGGAACCAGCATCGCTCCTTGGAAGGCACTCAAAGTTAAGGGCTTCATCTCGGATTTCGTCCGTGGTCCGTGCACTTCCTTCTCTCTGTGACCACACGAAAGCGAGATCTGCCTTTTGGGACAACGACTGTGGGGGGGTGGGGGAAGGACCATCGCGCGTGCGCAGTCGCAGGTATTGGTAGAAAATTGGGTGATCTTCTACTGTTTTTTTTTTACTGTCTAAATCGAAAGATTATTACTCCTGGAGTGTGCATTTCACACTGTTAGATTTTCGACTGACGATATCTATTTTTCGCGATTAAACGAAAAGTGACATTTTTCAAGCGCGCGAAAAACGCGACAGTTAAGTAGGAATAATGGGAAAAAGTCCGTGTGACGTATTTCTGGTTCCAGATGTCGGCGTGTGAGGTGACCTTGGGGCGAGGCTTTGAGCGCCGATGCGATGCTAGCTGCTAACAGGTAGCAGAGTACCCTGCTAGCAGGTAGCGCATGGCTTAAATAAGGACTATTAATACCTTACCAAACGAAGGAAACTTTCCCACCTTAGGCAGTTTTAATGGGTAATAAGTAAGAGATGTTTCCCTGAGCTCTGTGCCTCATGCATGCATTTGTAATCTCAGACGATGTAAAACTCCTGACTACTCGTGTAGAAACTAGGTCCCTGTGACGTCCAGTGGAGTGGAATCGCATGGGCGCCAATCTGGCCTTTTTAAAATGAGGTTAAAATTGACCATTGCCATTTGTCTAAACTGGGATATCTAAAACCAAATAATATGTATATTATGAATACACTAATGGTGGGTAACGAATAGCAATCAATGCCTTTCGTTTTCTTTGATGAAGGAAACTACCCTTCTATGAATCGTTTAGATTACGATTTTTCCCGCAATCGATGGAACCATGGACATCCATCAGGATAGGGGGAAGTTTGCCTTAGACAAGCAGCGCCTTCAAACGGTGTCGTAGTGGTATTAATTAAGTGAAATGGATTGTATATAACTATTTTGTTGAACATAATAAGCATAAAATTCAAAATTAAATGATATGGTCTTTACTCAAAAAATCCGAATGCCAATTTTTAATTAACAGCTTAATTAAGAATTTTTCCAACCGAAAAACCAATGAAAGGGACGTCCGTGTGCTGGTCTTGAATGCCTGGTGTGTTGATGGAATAGTGTTGTGATTATTTCGAAAGTTTTGCTGTATTTCTGCGTTTACCGCTTCTAAGTAGCGAACAGAATTTTGGAGCATTCTCAAATATGCGTGACTCCTGTGCTGTGAAGGATTGCCCAAGGAAGGGTTGTAAGTTTTTCTGTTTTCCGTGAACGGTGTCCAGGTAAGGTATTTTGTGTTTCTTGGTTGGAACCATCGTGCATTCACACAACGATGGCTAAAACGTGTGCTGGCCTCTAGTGCTGAAAACTTACGTGAACGAGAAATGGACAGTTACCAAAGCTGTTGAGATATTCAGGGTCAAGATATTTATGCGTTTAATGTGTATTTAACGAATAATTATTCTTCCACCCATATCCTTCCTTGCTTGGTCAAAACCATTTAAAAAAATAAAGCGTATACATCTTCATGTAGTTGTCGTTTTTCTCTTGTCGCTTCCTCTTCCGGTCTCCCAGCGTTTAACCATCGTTAAGTGGCAATGCTAGGCCAAATACGCTACGCTCTTGAAGTAGGAATTTAATAAATTGGCTTTATCGCAACTGCTTGTCAACACATCTCCATAGTCGTTTCTCAGCGAACACACGGCAGATCGTTTATCTTGAAATTCCCTAACATATGACCAAAATGCTTTTGGGTTATCCCGTAACTGCTCTACTAGTGTTTTTCTTTTAAAATTATACTACTATATGCTGTTAGAAATAATAATAAAATTAAGAAACATGCATTAAGTTTTACATAGGTTAGTTGGCTACACTACAAGTCATGCAATCTATCTATGAGTTCCATCGCTGCCGTTATAATCTTTATTGATCGTGGAAAACATTACATTCTGTACCTGTCTGTTCTACAATCTATCTCTCTTATTTTATTTATATGATCTGATCTTCGGTAGTGTGTTGGCGTCCGTAAGGTATGGTTAACTTCGTTAGAAAAGACACTGCTCTTGAATTTATCTAAAAGGTTTAGTCTATTTTTCAACCTACGGTCCGACAGAGATTCCCATCCGAGTTTATCTAAGAGGTCAGTTACACTAACAAGACTATCGTAACGACCTTTCACATACCTGGCAGCTCTTCTTTGCACGCGTTCTAACTCTGTTATTAAGCCTTTTTCATGAGGGTCCCAAACACTGGCAGCGTATTCCAAATGTGGTCTAACGAGGGAAAAGTAGCTAATTTCTCTCACTTTGTCGTCGCACTTTCCTAATATTCTTTTAACAAAACCCATTTTACGATGAGCTTGACCGGTTATTTCTCGAATGTGTTTATTCCAAGATAGATCATTATTGAGTCTAACCCCTAGATATTTCACGGATTCAACTGCCTTTAATTGGGTGCCCCGAATGATATAGTTACGCTGTAGGGAGTTATTCTTCTTCCAGAAATTCATTACGACGCATTTTTCCAAATTTAATTCTAACTGCCAAGAATCGCACCAAGCTTGGATAGCAGCAAGGTCATTCATAAGTTCATCTATATCTTTGCTGGAACGGATTTCTCTGTAAACTACAGCGTCGTCTGCAAATAATCGTAACTTACTGTGCACTACTTCGCCAATGTCGTTTATATAAAGAAGGAATTGGAGTGGGCCTATGACACTACCCTGAGGGACGCCAGAAGTGACTCTAACCTCATTGGAGACTGCACCGTCTAATACTACTCTTTGGACGCGGTCGCTCAAAAATTCTCTTATCCAGGAAATGACATCTTCGTCTAGACCATAAGATTTCAGTTTTATTATTAACTTTCCGTGGGTTACTTTATCAAATGCCTTTTTGAAATCAAGAAAAATCGCGTCTACTGGAATGTTATCTTCTCCGGAGTCTAAAATATCGTGGGCGAAAAGCGCTAACTGGGTTTCGCACGATCTGCTTTTCCTGAATAATTACACAACCTCAATGCAGGGGCCTCTAGTTGTGTAGGGACGGATATGTAGGGTCGAATTAGAATACAGGACATACACTTTATAAACATTATTTATTAGTTTGAACCATAATGAACCAGTGGCGGATACAGATGGGAGGCGCGGGTGGCGCGCGCTAAGAGAGAATGGGATGGGAGCTAATGCTGATAGCCACTTTGCTAGTATTGTTGAAGAGGCGAAGCCAGTTATGGAAGAGTCAGACGCGGAGATGAGCGTTCCTCGTCTTGCAGGTAGACAAAGACACAGGGAAAACTGCGATGATAATGATGATGCTACGACGTATTGGAAAAGAACTGTTTTTATTCCAACGCTGGAACATATTACGACTGATATGAAAGAACGTGTTGCTGAAGAAAACATTTATCATTTAAAATTTATCATACTTTTGCCCTCGCAACAACTATAACATACGGGTAATGATCTGGTATACAAATTGAATTAGTGCTTAACTGATCTACAGTTTTTTTTAAATAATCACCTTATGTGATTATAAACAGGCGGATTAGCGTCCCTTCAAACTCATTCCAGCGTATGTAATGATGACCTTCCCCAATAATCTCTAAGCGATCCCAAATAATGTCGCCATGCTATGAAGCTTATGCCAGTTATTGAGCAAAACATTTCAAATACGCGCACTTTTTATGGCATTGTCTTTCTTTACGGTGTAGCAAAATCAGCATTCTACGTCAAATTTACAAAAGAATGAGTCCAAACATGAATAAAATCAGACATCATCTAACAATGCTATTGTTTGTTATGATGTTGTAAATATAAAAAGCAAGTATAGTTAGTCTGGAATATTTTCTATGATCTGGCTACATTATTTAAAAACAATGATTCAATAAAATTAGTACTTTCAGAAGGGGTGGAGGATATATAAGCACAGAAGAAACTAAGAAGCATAATGAGTCCAAAAGACTCACCTTGCCCGAATTTGTGGGAATTCAGGGAAGAGAATTATTTCTAAGTTACTTTAATTCCGAAAGAAGTTTGAATTACTCTAATTTATAGGAAATATAAAATTAGAATAAGTACAACATTTAAAACATGCTGACATTTCAATAACATAATAAAATTCTCAAAAATGTGATGCGACGAGTCCAAGACCTTGCCCGCATTAGGGTTAAATGACCTTGATTCTGTTAAGGAAGCGTTGTCCGTTTGTCCTACATCTGATTATCCCACTTTGCACACGCTGTACAAAATATTTGCGTGACTACATGTATCTATCACTACAGTAGAGAGAAGTTTTTCTGCATTGCGGCGTACGGATACATGGCTGAGGACGACAATGAGGGAGGAGCGACTTACAGCCCGGTCAAAATAGACATTGACCCTTGCATAAATTGCCAACAAGCTGAAAATTTGCACGAACCTCAAGGATACCACTCTAATGAAATCCTGAAAAATTCCCCATCGATCCCGTGCGTGCAAAAAATTTTATTCAAGGTCAAAGGTCACAAAAATGAGTTTTTTGCATTTTTTTGGCCAAACCGTTAGTGTTATGATAAAAATTGCTGCATCAAAATTGTAGATCAGACAATTATCTACAGAATTGTCCTTTCACTTTTTTCTCTAAGATTTACCGTTTCTGAGAAAAAGCCATTCGAATGTAGGCTGGAGCTGTATTCTCCGTAATATGCATGATTATATTGTTGCGCTCTCCGAACATTATTGAACGCGTAACTCGCATATTGGTTACTAGGTCTCACCTGTCCATCCGCCAACAATCGGGACAGAGGGTTTAGTATTCTCCATATTATGCACACGTTTCCTCGCCACCTATGTGGTAGTGCACGAGGCGCATTTTTTAAGCGTAGTTTCCCCAATAGGTCTACTCCGCGGTCTGTTTTACTCGTAAATCAGGTCTTATTGTGCCTCTCCTCATTTATATCTTCTTCCCTTCTTATCTTCTTCTTCCTCTACATTCCCGTGAGTCGACGTAACTTGTTGTAACAGCGATACATTGTCTGTTTCGTCGTTGATGTCGGTACTTCTTCTGTTGAAAGTTCAACGTTTGAACACGACTGGGCTTGACGACTGATGCTTGCCGTTGAACAAAATAAGCCCACTTTTTGCAACTTAATTTTGAACTACACCCATCCTTGCAGTTGCAGAAAAATTAATAAAGGCGTTAAGGAGACGGGCGTAGAGTATGGATTGGCTCAAGTACAATGTGAATTAACTTCCAACCCCATTCTTCTGGACAAGGGCGTACCCAGGATCAAAACTAGGGGTGGGAGGCAAGCCATGGTTGTTCAAGTTGTAGGTAAGATTTAAGCAGGGAAAAGGTGAATGAAATCAACATTTTATGGAAACTGTAACAGCTCTTTATCATCTTTAAAAATTATTTGCTTGAAAAAATGTTATTTTCCTTAAAGACATTTGCGTCTTTTGATTCCAGGGGGGCAGCTGCCCCTTCCTGCCCCTCGCTGTGTACGCCCATGCTTGTGGATCCAGTTTATTGCCAAGTCACACTTGAACCTATTGATACAATCGATAGAAATATCGCTGAGCAGAAGCTGAGGTTGATGGAAGGCAAGCAAATTGCACACGTTTTTTATTACGTGATTGTTTAGCAAAGGATAAGTGCACGTGATTTTTGTTGGAGATCCACAGACTAAAAGAAGAAAACGAATTCTGTGAGCGATTAGAGTATTAAAAATTCGTATGAGTTGTTTTGAGGTAAACTGCCGATAAAAAAACTCCCAATTTTAGCTGGGACTTGAAAGACCGAGGTCTAACAGCAGTCATAATACTAGGACAAATTTGTACATACTGATTTCATTAGTTCTACATTTGACCGTTTATCTTTTAAAATAATTTTCTCTAAAACTTGTGTCAATGACCACGGAATATATTTTTAATATCGATAAACATGCGACTTGGTGGAGGATAATGAGAATTATCAATGGCTAACGACTGAATATCATCTCGAATGATTTTTGCCGCAGCTTCCAGGATTTTAAGTCACTCATCTTTTCTTGATTTAATTGATCTTGATAATTATCAATTAAGCATATAAATGTTAATTTTCCAGGTTTCTCAGAGACTTTATTACCATATTTAATATCAATTGCAGTTAAACACTTCTATTGTCAAGATATGAAGTTTTGCAAACAGTTTTTAATTCTTCCAGTGTAGACTGACAGTCGTCACTACTCTCGATGTAGGCAAATATTTCTTCCATGGACAGATTCAATGCTTCATCTCGGATACAACCAGTTTTACTTCCAATGAGTGGTTTTAAAAAAGAAAAACTGCAACCATGACTATAACTAGCTTCAGCAGCTACTAAATTATGTTTAAACCTTATGCGAGCGATAATATATTTTTATTAATATCAGAACGAATTATTATGAGCTATATACAGAACAGATTCTTTGGATGAAAGTGTTAGTAAGTTTACAAATTCTAAGCCAATACCTCACACCTCGTTTCCTTTCAATTCTTTATTCCGTGCATCGCCACTAAAGAATGAATGATTTTTTAAATAAAAAGCTGATTCATTTACGTGTACTATTGTACGAGGAGGACTTTTTTTCGATGTACTGGCATGATCCTCTTCATGATGTATTTCCAGTGAAGCAATAGTACTACTCCAAGTGTGGTTTTTACAACATTTCACATGTTTTGCCACGTATTTTTGGCTTTTTTTTGTAATTACTGACTTTATTACTTCTTTCAGCATTTGCATCAATCAACGTCATTAAGCCTCGATCAGCAGTAGCAATTTCACTAGCAGGCAAAGGTTATTTTACAGATGAAGCCATGCCCGAAAAATGCTAAGCACTAAATATAGCACAGACTTTAACTTATAATTCTAGCAATGATCACACGTTTTCACTAAGAGGGAATATTTAAAATTAAACCTTCTGTCCCGATTGTTGGCGGATGGACAGGTGAGAGATAGTAACCAATATGCGAGTTACGCGTCCAATAATGTTCGGAGAGCGCAACAATGTAGTCATACATATTACAGAGAGTACAGCTTCAGCCTACATTCGAAAGGCTTTTTCTCAGAAACGGTAAATCTTAGAGAAAAAATAGAAATGACAATTTTGTAGATAATTTTCTGATCTACAATATTGGTCCGAGCAATTTTTATCATAAAACTAACCGTTTGGCCAAAAAATGCAAAAAACTCATTTTTGTGACCATTGACCTTGAATAAAATTTTTTGCACACACGGGATCGATGGGGACTTTTCAGGATTTCATTAGAGTTGTATCCTTGACGTTCATGAGAATTTTCAGCTTGTTGGCAATTTATGCAAGGGTACCCATATTTTTTGGACTAATTTGACCGGGCTATTTATGGTTTAGCTCTGATGAACTCTCACCCTGACATCGATTGTGCTATTGACGATGTAATTACCGAATTTGCCAGGAGGAATAGGCGTAGAGACTTCATTATTAGGTAGAACCACAATTATAACTTTTCATCACCATTAAATGGCATAGTGTACGTGGATAATGAGTTAAAATTAATCTTTCTTAAACTATACATTTCACTTGATTTTTTTTATTACGCTGAAAGTAAAAGTTGGTCAAGATATCTTTAGCGCCCCCCTGAGTTTTTTCTGTATCCGCCCCTGTAATGAACACACTTGACTACGCATACTCATCTAGGCTGACGTTGTGTCCATAAATACTCTACACAGGATTCTCCACTCCCGTAGTTTCATTGATTACCACCAGTCGCAATAAATAGAGGCGTCCCAGTCGGTAGGATACAGGTAAACATGCGCATTAGCCCGCAAGAGATGCACTGCGCGTTGAATGTAATCGTTTATTGCTCAAAATCAAACTCAGTTAATTAATATTAAGCTTAATTTCATACCTAGAAAGTAAAAAGCCGCAGGTAAACATTTATGAGTGCAATGTAGTCCCTTAAAAACATACGCTTTATACCTCAGAAAGTACTTGTAAATATGGTCCAATGGTTAAGGTATTAGAAGACCATTTTCAATTTCCTTGTTCGCTTCCCTCCAGCGGTATTATTTTTCATAATTTCCATCGACTTTTTCTTTTTCAGAAACCTGCTATTCACAATCATGTTCATGATTTTCACTGATAATTTTAATTCTGTGCGAGGAAATGTTTTTGTACGAAAAAAGATCGGATGCTTTCCCGGCGTATGCTGGTAGTGAAGGCTATTCGAGTTCTGCTCCGGGTAATCTCCTGGGGCGCTGACTTAAAAAAAATATTGGGGGGCCCATATCGGGGGTCTTGCCCCGGGAAGAGTTTATATTCAAAGTGTGTCGCAGCACCGTAACACTATCATAATTCACACCACTTGTTTTCAGTTAACCTGCTTACTGTCTTATAATTATTTGTTTCAACACTCATTGTTAAATTTATTTAAAAGGTAACTATCGTCAAACATGGGAAATAAAAAATACCAATGTATTTTTGTGATTTCACCAAGCATAATATAACTTATTATTATCTTGAATTATTGAGGGGGCTCCGCCCCCCCTAACGAAACTTTGAGGGGGTCTCTCAGAGGGAACCTGACATCCCGGTACGCTATATAAGGCGAACACCTTCCGAGAAATGACACTCAGCCCTGAAGATGGAGTACGACTCCTACCCCGAAACGTCGGCAGCCATGGAGGAGATTACTCGGTGGAGAACCCGAATAGCCTTCACTACCAAAGTTTAGTACACTCGCGAAATCTGATGTTTTCCCATTTTTTCACACGGAAGCTTCCTTTTAATTGTTGCATTTTCGTGTCGCAACACGACGCATTTTTAAGATACACATGTATTTGGTTTCCTTTTATATAGTAAAATGATGTTGTAAACTCATTCTTAGCATTTATGACTAGTTTTCTAATCGGATATCGTAATCATTAGAATTTTAGATCATGCCGAGTAGGAAAAAAAGATAATTGGGAAAGATATATCCTTTATATAGGTATCTGCGTCAGTTGGTTGGGGGAGGGAAGCCGGAGGATGGGAGAGTGGGTTACCGCTTGCTTTTTTCTTATTGCGGGTTGCCAAGTACGGCTAATTTTAAAGCCGGTATTCCTGTTAAAATTATTCTTATCTTCTTTGGATATTTCAATGGCTTCTCTGAAGAGTCTCTGTTTAAAACCTTTAACTTTGGCGAGGATTTTGACTTCCTTGAGGTCGATGGTGTGGCCAAGCGCTGCGTGTTCGGCTACCGCGGACTTTGTTGATTGCCCCAGTCGAATCGCTCTCGCGTGCTCTTCTAGGCGTGTTTTGACCGACCTGCCTCTTTCGCCGTTGTAGTTCTTCCCAAAGGTCTGGCAAGGAATTTGGTAAACCCCTTCCACTTGTAGTGGAGTTCTATCCTTGACGGTGTTTAGGAGATGCTTTATCTGTGTGTGAGGCGAGAAGATTGTCCTTATCTGGAATTTTCGTAGGATATTTCCCATTAAGGTATAATAAAGGTATAATAATTATTTACGTGTGTAGAGACACATTTTCACCCTCAGGAACTTTTTTCCTCGAAGAGTACTTAAAAATGCACCCCCACACAACGCAGTGGTTCACCATTCTTCTTCTAAAAAGCACCAAAAGCGGTAAAAGTAGCCTCTCTAATCCACGGGTGTTAATGGCACACGAGTAGCGGTCGGCTAAGGCAAGATGGCTGGTTGCGCAAAATTGTTCTGCCGGCCGGCTTCAGCGCCACCGTGAGTAAAGCATAGGGACTGCCAATCTAGAAGTATATATCTGTGCTGGGAAGAAGGTTTCGCGCGCAAGACGTGGCAACGCAGCATTCGTTCCCTCTGGCGTATTTTTTTCATGCCCGTATATAATCTATACTACATAAAATTAATTTATTTTCGGATCTCTGAAAATTTTGAAATAAATTAAGAAGTTTTTCTATCAATTTTATTTTTTCTTTCGTGGTAAACTGTAGGACTAAATAGTGTTTAAACATTTTCGTTATTTTACAACAAAACCTGCGTTTTAAAAATACGAAAAAGCCGTTTTATCAATCCACATTAATATTTCCAACTTATTGTGGAAAATGAATGTTGTGGAATTAGTAGTTTTCCCTGGGTTGAGTTACAAAGTTCATGAAGTTGGCAATTCGGCTAATTTTACGGTGCGCGGAGTCATTTATTGCACTTGCGTGTCTACATTTTTGAAATTTTCATGCAACAAAAAATAATTGGAATAGAGAATGAAATTTCCTTTAAAATGACGTACTGCGTCCTAGGTGTGATCATTGATGACAAATTAAAATTTCAGGATCATATTTCGATGATCGTGAAGAGAGCAATGGCCATTGCTATATCGACTAAAAGACCTTCACGACCCTACCGCTTTAAGAACAGTTTTTTGTCGGATGTATTCTCCCCATACTGCAATAATGCTCACCAGTTTGGTCTACCGCCTGCCCCACTACTCTAAACTTGCCCAACCGTCCTCTAAACTTCTTTCTTGCTGTAGTCCGCCATCGAATCCCCACACTCAGATATTACGCCCGTGACGCTACCCTTTCCTCCCTCAGGATATCTAGCATAAAAAGCCGCCGTGTCTTATATGATCTCATGTTTCCGCAAAGAATCTTTAGCGGTTCTCTCCGGACAAACGAAATTCTCCCTCTTTTCCGTTTTCATGTTCCTCCCCGCCCCTTACGAAACAACTCTCTGCTTCACATTCCGCGATTCCGTCTCTCCATCCATCTCTCAACGCTCTCTGTTCTACCGAATCACCTCCTTGTTTAACTCCATAGCTTCAAAAATCCCTTCCCTGGACCTATTTTCCTCTGTTACTAGTCACAAAGCCACCTTAAAATGCCAACTCAATAATTCACCATTGTCTAATCAATAGTGCCCCTTGTTGTGTTTAAAAAATTTTGTTTTCCTGTTAGTTTTACTTATTGTGATATTGTTTGTTATCTTTTAGGTATTATTTATTTGAGGAACAGCCAATGTAAAGGCCTTTGTACCTTTTTTGGTGAGGAAATAAATAAATAAATGAATTACTAATTATTATGGCATGCACTGAAGCCAGATATTAATATGCAAAGTACAGCGGCACATCATTTTGAGACCGACAGTAGTGATTTGGCCAGCGACAGTGGGCTATGATGACTCCACTTCCTAGTGATAAGGATATCTGGAGGTTTTTGACGTCGTGTCAACCCCAACCGCGATAACACGTTCCGCCCCCATGACTTAGGATCCCCCACCAACGTGCTTGAAATGTACAGTGGTTTAAAGTAGTTTTCACACAGCACGGTCCCGTCGTATGGTGATGGACTTCAGTTGAGCATTAGCTTGAATCGGATATGTGCCTGTCTGTGTGTACTGCTTAACTGAAATGGATCGAGAACAAGCAATTGCGCTGCGGTTGTGGTAGCGACGCTTCGGAAGAGAGGGAGCTGGACTTTTTCATACTTTATTACGGATTACTTTATTCCATATCGGATAAAGATTCCCTCGCTAGAGAGAAACAACACCTCCTTACCACGCTCCAAGAAAATGGCTACGATCGGGTACTGATTCAAAAAATCGCGCGTAAGGAAGAGGAGAAAAGAGATGTGGCCTTGGACACTGCAATGGAAGACCAGCAAAAGGCAAAGGCTCATGCTCTCTTGCCATACGTGGCTGGAACGTCGGAAAAAATTGCTAGAGTTCTCGCCAAACATGACGTTCTGACGCGATTTAAAAGTTTGAAGAAGACCTCAGACCTCCTCCGGAGTGAAAAAGATCGTCATCCATCATATATCTATGAAGGAGTGTATGAAGTAGCGTGTTCCTGTGGTTTATCATACATCGGGCAAACATCTAGATCACTCAAATGCAGAATAAAAGAACATCTAAAGGCAACCGAAAAGAAAAATTTTCGTCTTTCTGCGGTTGCAGAGCATGCATGGTCGGAACCTGGGCACGTCATACTTTTCAAGGAATCGAAAATCATCGCCAGGGAAAATAAATATTTCCCTAGGCTGATAAGGGAGGCGATAGAAATAGCGAGTCACCAAAAGAACTTCAATAGGGAAGACGGCTATCCTTTATCCTCATCTTTCAAACGGCTTTTCCAACAATGGAATTCAAATCAACGGCCGCCTGACCAGCTATAAATAAATAAGGATCACAGATCTGCACATCATTTTATACGGCTGTGAGATATTTGCGCTATCAAAAAGCATTCGAAAAAAGCTGGAAATCTTCCAGAACAAAACCCTCCGCCTCCTCCTTAACCAATCCCGCCTAGTCAGAACATCAGAAATCCGATCCAGACACAAACTTCCCACAATCAACACGTACGTCCATAAACTAGCTAATAACTCTAAGTCCAGACTCGGGGCAACCCAAAATACACTACTCACAAACATCTGGGATTACGACCCAACAATCCCTACTACATACAAACTGCCTCAATTAATTACTCGTCTATGAGTCTTTCCTATGTCTTTCTTGTAGTATAGTCATTCAATGCAATGTATAATAAAAAGGTATTTATAATGTTATGCGTATAAAAAGATGATGATGAAATTGAAAAGAAAAGAATGCAAAAAAAATAAAAAAATAAAAAAAATCATAAAAGAAAACAAAAATTAGTTAATTCAAAGAAATGAATAAAAAATAAAATAAAAAAAAGAGAAAATAAAAGCAAATAAAAAAAGAACCAAAAGAAAAAGAACTAAAAAAAATTTATATAAAAAAATTAAAAATAAAATAAAAATATACAAATAAATAATAAACTTATAAAAAGAGAGTAAAGTAACTCCACACTCATCATCCAGATTTAATGGTAAACTCCCCCAATTTCCAAGGTAAAGAAAACCGGTAATTTAAAAGTTTAATTATGTATCAATGTATTCACTAAATTTCAATATGTAAATGTCAAATTCCATATCAGTCATAAGCTTCTGTTCACACAAACAAAACACTACCCACACAACATAGACAATTGCGCAAAAAATTTGAGATCTCCTGTAATCTGGCTGGTTAGGGTGAAGGAATTCACCGGGACAGCGAGACAGCGCCTTCGGCGCGTTATTTAATGAATGTATATATTTGCAGATCATTTGGACCCGAAGATGGGAGCTGGAACGCGCCCGAAACTGTCGTCCGCAAAAACATGAATCAACGCGGTGTAAACCCGGAAAACCATCACCATTTTTACAGTCTTTATATCAACTCACCAACCTGTCTGTTTGTCTGTTTGTTTGTCTGTTTGTCTGGTACAAATCTTGTAACTGAAATTTGACTCACTTCCTGTGAAGCAAAAACGCTGAAATTTTGCACACTTCTTCATTTCCGATGACAATACATGAAAATATAACTTTTTCTCTCCAACCCCCCTTTAACCACCCCCCAGTCAACCTATAGCCCCCCAAAACATTTATATTTATTTTTGTACACACTACACGAATCTTTACAATTTTCTCATTTATTCACATATACATTTAATTTGTGAAAACTGTACAACAGCTAATTATGATCTTCATATATTTATTAACAATTGTAAGGTTTTGTAAATGTTTGAATATTGTTTTACCGTTACATAAAACGTACGGGTGGCATTTTTAACATAGGGGGGTGGCATTTTCAACATAGGGGTAGGCATTTAAAAGCATAGGGGTGGCATTTTGAAACATAGGGGGCTTACCATTCACTGAAAATTTAATAAATATAGTGACTTTTTTAATACGTCACTTTTGGTTGTTCGGGGTCACTGAGTTTTTTTGCTTTGTGTCATATATAAACGTTGCTCATCCCCTGTAATCTAAATATAAAGGCTGGTTTAAAAAAAAAAATTTTTATAAGAGCTTATTTATACTTTGTTTGATGACCTAAGAAGGGATGAGAAAAGGTTTTTTAATTATTATCTATCGATAACATCAAAATCAGGTTTCAGCGCCAAACAAACTTCACTCCAAGCATTTCGCGTCACATTTATATCTTTAAATACTACAAGAGTCTTGTCCCGCAACACAGGCTTAGATTCTAACAAAGATATAAGCATCTCAGCGGAATGAAACCGGGCTGTGTGAAAGGGGCTTTTTACTCCATTGCGCTACTACGTAGTTCGACGGGGACGGCGCACAGTGGGGCCAAACCCCACTTTAGTCGGACAGGAGTAACAAAATTTTACTAACAACCCTAAAATATTTATATGTTTTTTGGAGACCGCTTTAATGAAATCAAATATTGAGTGTTCAATATTTTCGATTTTTTGTTTTTTTTCAATTTTATTTCTTTAATAATTTGAAAAGTAACTTGATTACTTGTAAAAATAGATTATATTAAAAAATTGAAATAATAAAAAAAAGTTCACGTTAATAATCCTAGTGCTCAGTAAAAAATCTGATATAAAATTTGCAGAATTATTTTAGCATATCTTTGAAAAAACTTTCATGCTTAATAGAAAAATAAAGATTTGCTCTTAAGTTTGCATGTACCATTTTCCAATACACAAAAAAAGAAAATACTGCATTGAAGTTCAAAAATAAAATAAAATAGAATATGATTTATTGCGCGTAGAGAGTGAAAAAGTACTAAATTGGCATTCCGGAATTGAATAAATACACCTCATTTGAACGGAAGTAACCCTTCCGAGCACTTCATTCACGACTGGGTGGGAGCCTCGGGAAAGGCCTCTCTACATTTAAAAAATCTCAGCTCTTGTGCAGAAAACTTCACCGCTTGTATCTATGAGTAGACAAAATATATAATGAATGCAAATTTCATTTATTACAAAATAACAATATCTTAATGGACACTGTTTATATTATAGTTTACCCGTTGCTATGCGGCCATTACGGCCGGATGGATTCCCTTTCGTCTTGCCATGCATAGCTAATCTTTTATCATAAAACTCGTTTTGCAACTCGATGGCAGTTGATTTCTTTTACATTATTTAGCTCATTCTTCAATTAATAATACATCTAAAAATCACGTTACGATTCCGTCCGATTATATAACTTTTCTCTAATTAAATAAAACTTTTCATCGTGAAAAATCAACGACGTTCCATTCATGATAATTAATTTCTCCAGGGCTATTTTCTCCAAAATATAAATAGTAAAAGCAAATTTATATTTTCAATACTTATTCCAATTGATTGAAAGGTAAAAAAATAAAATCAAAGGGACCAGTGTACTGTAATCATAGTTTAAAATCGACCATCCATTTAGGCGTCTGCGACTCCGGGACCAGTGCTTCGCTTTTCTCTCACTTTGACACTCATTTCTACGCGAAGGTGCACACAGACCAACCCGTGAAATACACTGTTATGCAGTTCATACATCCTATTATCCAACGTAATATTTTTTTAAACCCATTTCAAACTTTCATTTTTGCACTTTTGTCCACTTAAAGTGGGGTTTGGCCCGTACGGTTCTAGTGGCAGACGGCAGCTGCATCACGGCGAGAAACCGTCGCCGTATCAGTGTGTAAGCTCCCATCTGATTCTTTGCGCCGCCATTGGAATGTGCCCCGTACGGTTTTCCCCCGTACGGGCGAAACCGTGCTGTTTGAAAGGAGCGTAATCCCTTGTAACGATCACGTATTAAACGAAATCCCAATTTATTATATAACGAGTCGATGGTTACTTGATTTCATCCAGCGGGTTTGGGAGGGGGGTGGGAACATGTTTGTGTCACGCGTGTTCGAGTATTGGTCCCATAAGTTGCTGTAAAACCGCAAAAAAACACTCGCAATGTCGTTTAAATGGACGGAATAGACGGACAACACGCATATTCGCCCTCAACAATATTTAAGGTCGTCTTAGTAACCACGATGATACAGGCGTTGAGAGAACGTTTTGAATTGAATACTTACGTAATGGAGAGAAATATAAAATTAATGACGGATGATCTATCGAATGCAAACTTTTATCGATTATAACTTCAACTGTAATCACTGCATTAGGTTAATTCAACTTTTATCTTTCTTTTTGCCTTAATTTTACCTTTCAGCAAGAGTTTCAGTCCCTTACTTTAATAAATTCAAAATACATATGGGAAAAATTCGAATTCCAGGATTTTTTATATGATTTTTCCTGCTGGTTAATAGATGAAGCGAAATGTCCAACATTGCTTATTGTGACCTCAGTGATAAGGATTAAATATCCTTATAATATTGTTTATCTCGTAAAAGGGGGAACTTGTATACAACGACTAGCTGACCCGGCGAACTTCGTACCGGCTAACAATAAATGAACCTACAGTTTAGTTACACCATTGTTACCATTACAGTTTATTTACTAAGAAAAATTGCAGTCGCTCCATGGTTCATACGAAATAAGGACTTACGAAAGGACCTCAAGATAACTCCCATTCTCATTGAATTAAAAGCAAATTTACCGATATTAAAAAATCTGTAGAACGCACAAACAATGAAAAAATTGCAAACCTCTGGGACTACACTCCAGATCCAAATCTCAAACACCGCATTCATCCCAAACCACATCCCTTCCCCGCAAACCACCGCACCAACAGAATGACTGATTTTACATAAAGATAAACACACAATCAGAAACTAACTTTATTAAAACTCACTGGAGGCAGCCAGTAGGCTGGGACTAGTTTTCCTCAGGGTAGTGTCATAGGCCCACTCCTATTCCTTCTTTATATAAACGACATTGGCGAAGTAGTGCAGAGTAAGTTACGATTATTTGCAGACGACGCTGTAGTTTCCAGAAAAATCCGTTCCAGCAAAGATATTGATAAAGTAACGAATGACCTTGCTGCTATCCAAGCTTGGTGCGATGCTTGGCAGTTAGAATTAAATTTGAAAAAAATGCGTCGTAATGAATTTCTGGAAGAAGAACAACTCCCTACAACGTAGCTATATCATTCGGAGTACCCAATTAGAGACTCTTGAATCCGTGAAATATCTAGGAGTTAGACTCAATAATGATCTATCGTGGAATAAACATATTCGAGAAATAACCGGTCAAGCTAATCGTAAAATGGGTTTTGTTAAAAGAATATTAGGAAAGTGCGAAGACAAAGTGAGAGAAATTAGCTACTTTTCCCTCGTTAGACCACATTTGGAATACGCTGCCAGTGTTTGGGACCCTCATGAAAAAGGCTTAATAACAGATTTAGAACGCGTGCAAAGAAGAGCTGCCAGGTATGTGAAAGGTCGTTACGATAGTCTTGTAAGTGTAACTGACCTCTTAGATAAACTCGGATGGGAATCTCGGTCGGACCGTAGATTGAAAAATAGACTAAACCTTTTAGATAAATTCAAGAGCAGTGTCTTTTCTGACGAAGTTAACCATATCTTACGGACGCCAACGTACTACGGAAGATCAGATCATATAAATAAAATAAGACAGATAGATTGTAGAACAGACAGATTCCGAATGTCATTTTTTCCACGATCAATAAGAGATTATAACGGCAGCAATAGAACTCGTAAATAGATTGCATGACTTGTAGTGTAGCCTACTAACCTATGTAAAACTTATTGCATGTTTCTTAATTCAATTATTATTTCTAACAGCATATAGTATTTTAATTTGTTAGTATATGGGATGTTTTTTGGACGGTGTGGTGTGCATGTGGGAGTCCAATAGCATGCTGCATGCTGGTGATTGATCACGCCCTGCCAAACACCCTAGAGGTGGCTCGCAGGGTATTATGTAGATGTAGATGAAGACTTAGAGCACCAACTGTCTTTCGCGGCTTATAAGCTTCTCACCTTTTCTCCTCTTCTTTGTATCGGACATATCGATTGGGCGCATTACAGCAGAGATAAGTGTAAAACACACTTCACAATTCTCAAAGTCAGCAGACCACACAACACTTTTTCACTCCAAAAAAATCCAATGACAAACTGAACGCCTTCGTAAATTCTTCCCACGGCCCCTTCGGCTACGGTCGATTCTGGTGCAGGTTTTATGGTACCCTATGAAAGGAACTAAAAAAAACCAAGCCCCCTTTTGTAAAAGGCGTGCACTGGATGGGGTAGTGTTTCGCACAGATTATGAGATATTCTCTTTCTTGATTTCCGCGATGGGACCGAAATACCCAAGGCGAAAGCGTCTTATTTCCAAGCCGCTTGCTTACCTTCGTCTATCAATGTATTCAGACAAAAAAACTGCTGTTACGACGTATGAGTATTCTCTGTTTAGGATATCAAACGAATAGATAAATAAATTTCATAGTTTGCATTGAGAAAAAACTCCTTTTCGGCCAGAGAATTTACCCTGTGCGCGCATGAAAAAGCAAGAAGCCCGGCCCAGCGGCGCCGTAATATTTTTTCTTACGATTAAAACATTGTAACTCGCTTCAGAATTGATGTAAGTTGATAATTTTTTCACTAAAAATAACTTTGTAGTTTTCTCCACATTTGATACGCAGCATATAGGGACCTACGATGTAAGAAACGTAAGTTAGTAAGCAACTACTTTTTACCTTGCAAAAATCAAAAATTTCTTGTCCTAAAGGGTGTTACGTCGGCATAACAACATTTTAACTCAATATTTGCACAATTGGAGAAAATCTTCAAAGAGAAAATAGTGTGAAGAATTTTGTGTAGAAGATTCAATTCAATACAGACAACGGTCAGGCAGAAACAGCGAGAAGAAGATAAAGTAGAAAAATACACGTTTCTGACGGAAATTTAAGGAAATGTTTTTTATAGCTTTTGCTATAATTTTTATCGAAAACCTATTGGCACCAATGAATTCAGCATCTCTCTCTACATTAGAATGCAATTTTTAATCAGCGCATAGCGCAACATTAACTTTCGTGCTGTTATTGACAACACCGCGCTTCTGGCCTTATGGAGATCTACATGGGAAACGATTCTCCATAAAAGCCCATACTATCAATTAAATGTGGAACGCTCTATCGCATCGCAGCGGCGCCCTAAGTCTCGCCCCAAGGTCACCTCACACGCCGACAGCTGGAACCAGAAGTACATCAAACGGACTTTTTCCCATCATTCCTACGTAGCTGTCGCATTTTAGCGCGCTTGAAATTTTTTCACTTTTCGTTTTTAATTGCGAAAAATTGATATCGCCAGTCGAAAATCTAACAGCGTTAAATGCGCACTCCAGGAGTAATAATCTTTCGATTTCGGCAATAAAAAATAGTAGGAGACCACCCAATTTTCTACCAATACCTGCGACTGCGCACGCGCGATGGCCCTTCCCCCATCCCCCACAGTCGTCGTCCCAAAAGGGCAGATATCGCTTTCGTGTGGTCACTGAGAGAAGGAAGTGAGGGGACCACGGACGAAATCCGAGATGAAGCCCTTAACTCTGAGTGACTTCCAAGGAGCGATGCTGGTTCCTTTGCTATTTGCATCTATGGTCGCTGCTGACTTCTCTGCTCACCTGCCGAAACACTGTGAGTCCATTTTTCTATAGGCTTACATCTAGCCTTGTTGAACTTAGATATAAATATTGCCTTAGATCTTAACTGTGGACGTGCGGTCTGAGAGGGTTCTGCGTTTTTGACATCTTCATTGCCCTGAGTCTCTGCACTTTTTTATAAATGTTTCGGCCTCTTCTATAATCACGGTGGATGTAAAAAAAGGTAAAATTTTACAAGAGGTACAATCCGGATTTTGCCATCAAACCTGTTGCCTCCTGGTGGGAGGTAGAAGTGGGTAAATCACTTTCCGGGCACATGTACGGGCTGGTCAACTAGAAAAATATATCCCTCGAGCTGGTCCAGTTGGTAGGAAAGTGAAGGTTTGAAGGCGAAATCCGGATTGTTCCTCTTGTAAAGTAATACCTAAAAAAACAACATCACAGTGAAACTTGAAAGAAATATTTATTAATAAATATTGGAGAGTATGGTACACACACACCTTTGGATTTGACGACAATGTTTTTATGCACGGCGATAGTGCAAAGAAATTAATCTCATCAAGAGTACATCTACATCTACATAATACCCTGCGAGCCACCTCTAGGGTGTTTGGCAGGGGGTGATCAATCACCAGCATGCATTTGGACTCCCACATGCACACCACACCGTCCAAAAAACGTCCCGTATAATAACAAACTATACTACTATATGCTGTTAGAAATAATAATGGAATTAAGAAACATGCATTAAGTTTTACATATGTTAGTAGGCTAAACTACAAGTCATGCAATCTATTTACGAGTTCTATTGCTGCCGTTATAATCTCTTATCGATCGTGGAAAAAATGACATTCGGAATCTGTCTGTTCTGCAATCTATCTCTTCTTATTTTATTTATATGATCTGATCTTCCGTAGTACGTTGGCGTCCGCAAGATACGGTTAACTTCGTCAGAAAAGACACTGTTCTAAATATATCTAAAAGGTTTAGTCTATTTTTCAATCTACGGTCCGACAGAGATTCCCATCCGAGTTTATCTAAGAGGTCAGTTACACTTCACTACTTTACACTTACACTTTATTATCATTCATTACTTTCAATTGATACCCTAGTAACACAGACTGTTGGCCCAACGTTGTTTTTTGGTACCCTTTACCATTTTTCCGCACTGATTGCGGCTGGGTTGAAAATAGCAAGTAGCCAATCAGAAGCGCTGCCCCTTCCACCTCTACCTTCCCCTCCATCCCCTTCCATTTCCCCCTCCTCTCCCCTCCATTCGGCCTACCGGCGCACAGTGGGCTATAATCGAAAAAAGCTGGCCAAAAACCTCAAAATCGATTTTTTTAGCTAGGAAGTTGACACTTCGCATACATATTCTCAAATAAATTGTGCACACCAATCCAGATTATTTATTCCCTGTGTTTTAACGTTAACAATATATGTGAGGTCAAAGTTGAACAAATTCAGCGAAAAACGACGACCCTCGATTTTTTCTGAAAATTGCCGACTTTATCCTCGTGCGATGGTTTCATGAATAGTTTTATCGACAAAACTGTTATATAATATTAATTGACACCTCTTTTTCTTGCATTTGAAGGGTTTTTAAAGATTTTGTTTCATCAATAACCATAGATATATAACAAAATGGTGGAGCCTGTTTTCAGTCCTTTTTTTTACATAAACGTAGAGAAAAAGTAGACATTATCATCGACTTTCACTAAGTAACTTATATCATGTCGTTCTATGAAGCTTCTACATTGTGGATAAAAAGTGAAACCTTGCACCAACTTGCAACCCCGAATTTAAAATCGATTTTTCGAGCGTGCGGTCGACTCCGGTTCCCAAGTAGCAAAATCTTATGTAAAAATTATTTTAAAATATATTGCGAGAACATTTTAAAATGATTTTAACATAATTTTGAAAACATATTAGCTTTCTCTGTTTCGACGTTACAAATCTTTTTTTCACCATTTCAAAATGATTTTAACATAAGTTTAAAATATGTCCTATTCTTGTATGAGCTATGAAATATAGATTTTAAAATAGTTTTAAAATATGTTGTAACTAATTCAGCCTCTTTTAAAAATGATTAATTGCTATGTTAATATGATATAAGTAAACATTTGAAATTTCGAACTGTGCCAGGAACAGTAAAAAAAAAATTTCCCACCTAACAATTATCCTAGCGTCAACAGACATTAATGTTTTGAAGGAAGTGGTACATGAATTGTGAGAATTACAGAATATCCTTATCTGCATGCTTTCACGGAAATCCCACCATTAGTCATTACCATGATCACTTTGACTACTTGGGACTTCATATGTCAGTGATTGGATTAGAAACTAATTTATGTTCAGGGTCCACATACTCAGGTCTTATCCGTTTTCAGTATGCAATAAAGCACATATTGAAAGTGTATTCAGGTGTTCCTTGATTGCATTCTCGGATCGTTCAATGTCCATTGTTTGATGATATGCCTTCATATTAGGATATTTTTCCCGGAAATTCATTATTTTAAATTTCTAGAAATATTATGGAAAACTGCCAAAACATACAGTTTTGTGGATTTCAAGATGGCGAAATTCAAACTCACTTTTGAAAAAAGGGATTCATTTTTGGTAGAAAGTCCCCAAAATCATCTGTATTACTTGTTTTATGTAAAGCTACTTGTCAGTTATCCACAATCACCTCCAAGGAATGAGAATTTTTATACTGGTTTATTTTATCACACTGGTATGACTAAGATTATATGTACCAATGAAAATTTATATGAGCGTTTTAAAATAATTTCAAAATAATGACCTAATTATTTCAAAATTATGTTAGAATGATTTTACCATTATGTTAAAATGATTAGAAAATAATTATCAAATTATTTCAAAATTATTTTAAAATGTGTGTAAAATAATTTTGAAATTGTTTTAAAATAATGTTCACATAATTATTTTTCTGTGAAATTAAAAAAGGAACATTTTTGGCAAAAATAAGCCATTACTTACTGCATATCCAAGAATATACTATCAACAAAGTTAGATCAAATGGTACAAGACTTAAAAAGAGCAACGCCTAATACATTATTTTAAAGCCGTCAGTTCGGAAAAAGGATTTATAACGAGGCCTCTTTTGGCCGACCAATGGCGTGGAGGCTCAGCAATTTGAGGCTACCATGTACTTTGACTTGAAATCTTTGCCAAGCCAAAATGATAGTTGTGATACATATTTACATTACATATGTAAATGTTTTGTCTTGATAGCAATAGAATTCCATTTGCAATTTTTAAGTGGCTACAAATCTGCAGTCGTGGTTTTCAGTTTAAATTTTAAAGCTGGATATACTTAAATAAAATAAACGTGTCTTCCTATTTTTTGACGGTAGCTAAATGCTCTTGTGATTTTAGAATTTCAAATAGCATGATCATTACGATATTTTACGGATGAAACTAGGTAGAATACGATAATTCTGCTTACTTCGCTAGTCTTATGATGCGATTGAAAAGGAAACAGGGTCATTCCGAAAGAGTATACAACGTAATCTGATGACTAATAACGGTATTTTTGTTGTAACTCTTAAGAATTTGACGCGGAAAGGCGATATCACGACCGGGTTCCTGCTTGTTATTCCCTGGCATACGTCTATGTTAGGAACTCCGTGACGTCACGCCCGCACGGCAGTTTCAGCTGAGACCACCTCCTATTATACGCACCTTGATCAGCCCCTACACCAACCGAACTCGTCCTGCATAGCCACATCAAGCCCTACACATGGCCGTCTTTGGAACTAAACGGGGCCTACTTAATGTAGGGTACCCGAACCTGCCCTACTCCCTGCAAACACATGTCGGCCAAATTTCGAGTAAATACTCTATGTTACAATGAATATTAAGAGAGACGAACCATTTAAAAATGTACAGTAACACAGCAGAAAGGTAATAACACTACCAAATCATACCCATCAAGTGAAATAAATGATAAAATTGGCTGAAGTTAAAAAGTACAATATAGTGGTATACATCACATTGTTTCTGCAAATATATATTAATATGGCGCGACCGGAGTTTAGGTCTCTTGGCGTATTGGCGGCGGTTTCTAGAACTATTTTTCTCCTGCGAAAAAACATTATCATTATTATTTAAAACTATTTCCCGTTCCTTTTAGTACAACCCGTCCTACCCAACCCGCCCGGGCGATCTTACGTGGATAAATATTTTATATTAAATATATATATTATTATATTTATATATTTTCTATTTCCTAAATAGTTCTAGAAACCGCCGCCAATACGCCAATAAGGGACCTAAACTCCGGTTCGCCCATTTATATTTTTCTCGTTTGGCACTTGGAACGCTTTTGAGAAGCCAATATCTTTTACGTACAGCCATAGAAAACATATTTTCATGCCGCTATTTTGCCACATAATAAACTTAACTACGGAAAGTAAAAGCAAATGACGAACCTTTGATGATGCAACGTAAGTTCTCGCGTCAATGATTATATTTGCCCTGTTCTTATCATTATCTCGTACATGCCGCTTTTGAAGTATTTCAAAGACAATACGATTCTACTTTTGGCTCTTTATGAGAGTATTTGTAGCCATAATCAATGTACCAACACGACCTGGCGGACGACACCGATTGTTTATTTACCTGGAGCCGTTGCCCTGACAATACGCCCGAAAATTATGGGACGTATTTTCTTGGTTTCATGGTTAGGTCTCATTACGGAACCAGAGTAAAACTGGCGCTGTGCCATCATCAACGTAATCTTTATAAACATAATTTATTAGTTTTAAACCACTGAATACATAGCATAATGAACGCACTTGACTGCGCACACTCACCTAGGCTGACGTTGTTTCCATAAATACTCTACACAGGATTCTCCACTCCCATAGTTCCATTGATTACCACCAGTCGCAATAAATAGAGGCGTCCCGGTCGGTAGGATACAGGTAAACATACAAATTAGCCCGCAAGAGATGCACTACGCATTGAATGTAATCGTTTATTGCTCAAAATCAAACTCAGTTAATTAATATTAGGCTTAATTTCATATCTAATGATTGAGAAGCCGCAGGTAAACATTTATGAGTGCAATGTAGTCCCTTCAAAACATACGTTTTATGCCTCAGAAAGTACTTGTAAACATGGTCCAATGGTTAAGGTATTAGAAGACCATTTTCAATTTCCTTGTTCGCTTCCCACCAGAGGTATTATTTTTCATAATTTCCATCGACTTTTTCTCTTTCAGAAACCTGCTATTCACAATCATATTCAAGATTTTCACTGATAATTTTAATTCTGTGCGAGGAAATGTTTTTGTACACTTGCGAAATCTGATGTTTTCTCATTTTTCACACGGAAGCTTCCTTTGAATTGTTGCATTTTGGTGTCGCAACACGACGGATTATAAAGATACACATGCATTTGGTTTCCTTTTATGTTGCAAAATGATATTGTCAACTTTTTGTTACTAATTATGCCTAGTTTTCGAATAGGATTCCGTTACCATTAGAACTTTAAAACCCTACCGAGTAGGAAAAAAACATAAAAAACGGGGCAGTCGTGGGACTGGCCGACAGAAGTGAAAACTGAAATAATTATTATCCATTTATTTTTTATATAGATTTAATATTATTAAAGACCTAATTTTTCCAGTGATACTCATTTTTCAACAAAAATTGAAATTATTTTTTTCAGCTAACTGTTTATTATTAAATATGTATTAAAAATACGATGTGTATGAATAGAAAGTAACATCATTTATATATTAAAATATAATATGCTTTTATTCCTTTTATTTAATATGCTTTAAACCTATAATTGTTCACAATGCACATGAAATAAACTGCCTTAAATTGTACAGACCTGTATTTTTATAGCGTCTTCTGCACGTTCATGCATGAGCTATTTACATTTAATGAGCTTAAACAATATACACTATAGATTTTTATTTTCAATTTTAATATTTTAAAAACAAAATGACTTTAACAGTCTATATATTTATAATATATTAACAAATTGTATACATTAATCTCTATTAACAGTCTACAAAATAATACGCACTGTATAGAAAAAGTACATATGTACAGTATAGAACTAGAAGCACACAGATGCCAGTATTCAGTATGTAAAAGTATAGCGGTGACGCAACCTATACCATTGTATACACTATACACACTATACATATATATATCTCGCTGTAGCGATCGCGGTGTCGGGTCGGTGACGCTCACGCGAATTCTATGCTTTTTCCCCGTCCCGCAAAAGTGCTTAACGCCGCTAAAGAAGTTTTCACTTCAATAATAGGAAAGCTATATCCTTAGCAAAAAAGCAAAATTTACCAACAAGACGATTATCTGGAGCCTCTCGTTAAATGGGTCACTGCTCGCCGAGTGAAAAGATCACATCCGTCTGACCGACCGTCCCAAACTTTGGAGAAAGATCCCATTCCCTCTCTGGCTGGCTCTATCTGGTTTTCAGCGGTTCTTTTCCTACGATTCGAAAACTAGGCTTGAATTTTAAGAGTCCACAAGCCCGTATTTCAATATGAAAGGAATCCAAGTGCGTGTTTATGTTAAAAATGCAATCTTGTTGCGACGAGGAAATTAAACAATTCAAAGAGAAACATTGGGAAACCATCTCATGGCGCATGGGCACAAAGAAATCCTCGCAGAGAAAAAGTAAAAAATTTCAGAGAAAATCGTACATAATATAATAGTGAAAATCAGGGTTAGGTAAGAGAAGCAGTAGAAAGTAATACAGTGGAACTTGGTTATAACGGCATCGGCTGTAACATCAACTCGGGTTTAACGTCACATTTTATACAGGCCAGCCAAAATTGAACATTTTATGTTGTAGGAAAACCCGTTTATATCGTCGACAAATATTGCGACGCTCGGGTATGGCGTCAAAAATTTTGCGATTCTTTTGACAGCAGTAGAGAAGTCAAGAGTGGAAGCATTCGAAATGTGGTGCTACCGAAGAATGATGAAGATAAAATGGATTGACCGTGTGAGTAACCAGGAAGTGCTAAGGAGAGTAGGAGAAAAGAGAAACCTCCTGAAAACATTAAGCAGAAGAAGGGACAACTTAGTTGGCCACATTTTGAAACACGATGGTCTGATGAAGACAATCGTTGAAGGACAAGTGGAAGGGAAAAAGGGCAAGGGACGGCCCCGAATGAGTTATATCGGACAGGTTATAAAGGATGTAAAAGAGAATAAATATGTAGCTATGAAGAGATTAGCGGATAGGAGAGAGAAATGGAGAGCTGCGTCAAACCAATCTTAGGATTGTTGACTAATGATGATGATGAGGTTGCAAAAGTGGTAGTGTGATTTTATTATGTCCCAAAGTTCATAGAAACCATGTCTAGAAACATCAAAAGCAAAAACAGGTCACAAGCTAGACGTTGAGCAGGTGACGGGATGCAACTCTTTTGTTTAAAAAAGATCGCAGATTTTGTTCGACAGTAAAGTAAGATTTTTATCAGGCTATAAAATATTTAATTGTGAATATCATTCATTTATTAATTTTTTTTATTATACATATTCCAATGTACGGGTGGATTTCAATAAACAGTGTTGTACATGGCAGAACATTTGCGTTTTTCCAGCCTTTATATCAACTCACCAACCTGTCTGTTTGACTGTTTGTTTGTCTGTTTGTCTGGTACAAATCTTGTAACTCAAATTTGACTCACTTCCTGTGAAGCAAAAACGCTGAAATTTTGCACACTTCTTCATTTCCGATGACAATACATGAAAATATAACTTTTTCTCTCCAACCCCCCTTTAACCACCCCCCAGTCAACCTGTAGCCCCCCAAAACATGTTTTTGATCTAAGAAGTTCCAAATGGTCGATTTTCGTGTTTTGCGACCACAGTAAAAGTTATCCACTTTAGGCATATCCACATAGTAGGCATTTAAAAGCATAGGGGTGGCATTTTGAAACATAGGGGGCTTACCATTCACTGAAAATTTAATAAATATAGTGACTTTTTTAATACGTCACTTTTGGTTTTTCGGGGTCACTGAGTTTTTTTGCTTTGTGTCATATAAAGACGTTGCTCATCCCCCGTAATCTAAATATAAAGGCTGGTTTTAAAAAAAAAAAATTTATAAGAGCTTATTATAACGTCGCTCGGATATAACGTTAAAAATCTTCTGGTCCCTTTGATGACGTTATAACCAATTTCCACTGTATTGAAAAAAGTATCTCCGACGAGTATCGATCTTAAAGCATCGACTTGGGAGTTCAACACCGTAGCTGCTGGTCCATGGCAGTTTTGGTTGTTGAGCAGTTATGAAAGGCATTCGAAGATAAAAACACTGAAGGCTACCGATCCTTGCGCCACTGGCGACTGAAGTTGGAGTGGGAATTATTGCGCGGAGACCAGTTCCACAGTTACGTGGCAACTGCCCCGCAGCGGAGCCTCTTATAGTAATATTAATACTATACTAAACTTCTGTACATAATCTATAAAAATATTGATACTTGTGAAAGTCAATAACTTCTATCAATGTCATGCTGCCAAACGGGGCCGCGCTGGGACAGTGCCGGGTACTAGGAAACAAGATTTCGCGCGCGAAGATGCGGCAACGCAGCATTCGTTCTCTCTGGCGTATTTTTTTATTGCCCATATACAATCTATACTACATAAAATTAATGCATTTTCGGATCTTAAAAACATTTCAAATAAATTAAGAAGTGTTTCTATCAATTTTGTTTTTTATTTCGGGGTAAAATGTAGGACTAAATAGTGTTTAAACAATTTCGTTTTTTACAACAAAGTGTGCTTTTTAAAAATACGAAAAAGCTGTTTTATTAATCCACATTAATATTTTCAACTTATTGTGGAAAATACATATTGTGGAATTGGTAGTTTTCCCTGGGTTGAGTTACAAAGTTCATGAAGTTAACAAAACGGTTAATTTTACGGTTCTCGGAGTCAATTATTGCTCTCTCGTGTCTAAATGTTTGAATTTTTCATCAAACAGAAAATAAATTAGAATTGAGAACAAAATTTCCTTTAAAATGACGTATTATCCATTATTATGTCATGCACTGAACTCCAGATATCAATTTGCAAAGTACAGCGGCACATCATTTTGACGCCGACAGTAGTGATCTGGCCAGCGAGAGTGGGCTATGATGATTCCACTTCCTAGTGATAAGGATATCTAGAGGTCTTTGGCATCGTGTCAACCCCAACCGCGATAACATATTCCGCCACCATAACTTAGGATCCCCCACCAACGCGCTTGAAGTATACAATAACTCCCTTACAATGATCACGCATTTTACGAAATCCCAATTTATTAAATAATTTAATGGTAGTCTTATCACCGGATTGTGCAATTCAAAACGCTTGGTTCCACAACGTTTGATCCAACCTTCAGCTGTAAATGGTGGTGTGGCATTACTGGCCGTTTTAACATTACGCTACAGTGGCGAAGATTTCAAGCAATCGTGGATCTCATACGTTAAACTTGATATGACGGGATGTGTTTGAAAATGGTTCTTAAAAAAATTACTGTCGTTGAGAACTATAGTGTTAATAATGGCCGTTAACGGTTTAGGCCCAAATCTTCATGGAATGAGAGAAAGTTCCTAAACCTCTTCAACGACTATAAAAAAAGGATTTATTTTGTAAATAAACTTAAAAAGATATAATAATAATAATAACTAATAGTTGACTCATTTATTGTTCTAGGAGTGAACTCCTTTGGAACATAGAAATAATTACAGTGGTGCGCAAGACAATTAATATGGTAATGAACCAATCAGAAAACAAATGAGGTAAGCTGTCATAGGCATTGCAAACAATATGCACAATGTTATCATTTAACAATGAATTGGAAAAGAACTTTATTTCTTGTTCTAACAGGAAAACGAACATTAAACGTACCAATAAAAAATAGCAGAACTTTTAAAACGGAAGTTTAGCTTAACTAATTAAAAGAGAACTAAATTGCTCAACATGATGAGATGTCGAACACTATAAAGATTTTTGGTTTTAAGGTTTCCGCAGTGGTTAGAGACTGAAGATGTAAATATTTTTCTCTTATGGAGAAAAAAATATTTAAATCTTCAGTCTACTGACGACGTTTCTCAGCAGGAAGAACCAAACGTCGAGTCGAATAATAAGCACGCAGACGTACACCCGAAAATGGAATGTAATGGTGGACATAAACAATACTGACGGTCGTCAAGGGGACAGTCTAAAACGCTAATATTTCAGAAATTTTGGGAATGTTTTTTTTTTCAAAATTAACCGTAAAACATGTGGAAAACGAAATTCGAATGAAAGAATAAGACTATGTATTTTTTCTTTCCAATTTTTATGTTTCAACTATATGTTACCATTATCACTAATTTAAATATGCAAGAGAAAGAAGATCTGTAGGCTTAAATGACGAACTTTACAAGTTAAGATAATTTTCGCCCGATATCTATAGTGAGTGCTTTCCATTCGTCAACGCAAGTTGATATTCGTCGACACAAGTCGTGTTTTCTATTTCCATTCGTTGGAGGTGCCGACACAGGCGGACTCACACCGACTCTGACGAAAAGCTGAGTTTGGGACAGCGGACAGAGGAATAGGGTGGTTTCCTATTATTTTTTTATTGCCTTAATCGAAAGATTATTACTCCTGGAGTACGTATTTCGCGCTTTTAGATTTTTAAATGACAACATCTATTTTTCGCGATTAAATGAAAAGTGAAAATTTTCAAGCGCGCGAAAACGAGACGCATAAGTATGAATGCCGGGAAATATCTCCGTACGTCGTATTTCTGGTTCCCCCTCCCGCCCGGTGAGGTGACCTTGAGGCGAGGCTTAGCTCTGATACGTCGCAGGATGCTAGCGGATAGCTGAGTACCTTCCTGAACGGTAGCGCTTGGCTTAAAAAAGGTTTATTAATACCTTATCAAACGAAGAAAACTTTCCGACCTTAGCCAGTTTTAATAGGTGATTATTAAGACATGTTTCCCTGAGCTCTGTGCCTCATGCATGCATTGGTAGCCTCTGACGATGCATAACTCATATCCTCTCGTGTACAAACTAGGTCCCTGTGACGTCATGCGGAGTGGAATCGCATGGGCGCCAATCTGGCCTTTCTCAAATGAGGATAAAATTTGACCCTTGCCATTCGCGTAAACCGGTATTTCAAAAACCAAATAATTTGTGTATTATGAATACACTAATGGTGGGTAACGAATCGCAATCAATGCCTTTCGTTTTCTTTGATGAAGGAAACTACCCTATTGCGCATGCATAGTTGTTTTGGAGCCTTTCACCCGCATTGGAGATAACACTATTTTTATAAGAGATCAATTTTTGAACTGGAGTTGAAACATTTTTTAAATAAATTATTGGCAAGTGTGCAATTTGTTCAAGGTATGACGTTTTAAATAAATAGGTTATATGCAGAGATAATAATGCATTTTTTTTAAATTTGCAGTAGTTATTATACAATTGTGAGATGATTCTTATTGTTATTTTTAAATTTTGTGATTTTGAGTGATATTATTTTTAAATATACCTGCCATGCCTATATAACTAACAAGGGGAGACCACGAAACTTGCTCCCCCTTTTTCAATGCCGTATTTTTTATGGCCTTCGGAATGGTGAACACATCCCTGAACTGGTAGTGGTTCCGTTGAATGGGCCTTAGTTTGACTGTAATTAATTAATTTTCATGCGGTACTTTTCACAAGCCGCGTATAGTTCCATGATATCGCGCCACTAAGAAGATGGGTCAGGTGGGGTAGTGATTAGCGTTTTCGGCTACCACCCGGGGGACCAGGGTCCGGGGCTTCGTGATGGTTGTATATTTTGTTGTCTTCATTGTGATCATACGGCGTCAACTTTTTCATTGAATTTTATTGCGACAAGCACGGACATGACACTATTTTTTTATCATCATAATGGCATTAAGGTATTTAAGCAGTGTCATTTCCAATGCGGAGAAGTGAAGGCTCCACTTTCTACTCTCCTCAAAAACATACCGAAAGATTAGCGGGGGGGCTAAAACAGTGGCCTTTTTTCGAAGAAATGACATTTGTTGGTGGGCATTTTGTTATTATATTGGAAGGGCTACGGAAGATTTTGGGAAGCGGCGAGCACAAGGCACTTTTGGTGCAATTGTGGCTTTTAATCCTCTAGCGGGCGCGACTGTTATTTCTACACAACCGGGCGAATTGCGTACTTTGCCCATGTTATGTGCATATATGATAACACTCGATTTTTGTTAAAATGAATCTTTATTTGTAGAAATTAGTAAAATCTTATACATTTATAGGTGATACGGACATAAAGGTACACAGGTGGTACACGGCCGGTCGCGCGGCGTAATTTATACGTCATGTGTGACGGGTTCCTCTTGCTGATCTAAAAAAATTAGTTACAATACCTCGAACTTGGAAAATTCGCAATATAGACAGTCAAAGTACATTGTAGGAATACACGAGACCATTCTAGCCCAGAATGTACGTAAGATGTTGCAATCCTTGGTTTTCGAAGATTGACGTATTTTATACGCCACCACGCCCGGTCCAGGGTCATCAACTTTTATTTCATTCAATTCATTAATGGAAATTTTATTTCGGAATGGTTCTTTCAGCTAATAGGTACTGTGTAAGTAAACTCCCTTTGGAGTAAAGTGAATTACAAGTATTCGAGAAATATGGCATTTTATAATCGTTTTGTGTTCTTATTAATTATGTCTGTACGCATGTTGTTGATCGCCGCGAGCCTTTAATGGCATGTGCTCTAGCCCCCCCGCTAATCTTTCGGTATGTTTTTGAGGAGAGTAGAAAGTGGAGCCTTCACTTCTCCGCATTGGAAATGACACTGCTTAAATACTTTAACGCCATTATGATGATTAAAAAAGTAGTGTCATGTCTGTTCTTGTCGCAATTAAAATCAATGAAAAAGTTGACGCCGTATGGTCACAATGAAGACAACATAATATACAGCCATCACGAAGCCCCGGACCCTGGTCCCCCGGGTGGTAGCCGAAAACGCTAACCACTACCCTACCTGACCCGCTTTCTGAGTGATGCGATATCATGGAACTATACGCGGCTTGTGAAAAGTACCGCATGAAAATTAATTAATTACAGCCAAACTAACGCCCATTCAACGGAACCACTACTAGTTCAGGGATGTGTTAACCATTCCGAAGGCCATAAAAAATACGGCATTGAAAAAGGGGGAGCAAGTTTCGTGGTCTCCCCTTGTAAGTCGAATTACATAGGCTGTAAACTGCTCTTCGTCCATCTAAAATAAAAGACAATTTTCAGCACAAGTTTTACTTTAAACGGTCAAGAGAACAATCCAAATCACCAATGATCAGAATCCAACATTGGTTAATAATATAAAGAAAAAACATTCCAGATCTTCACTCTGAATCACTTACATTGTTCTCTTTCGATACATTTCCCGGTGTTCTAAACTCGTGTTCCACCAAGTTCTACGCGCATCAACTACTGCGCATACGTTGCTTTCCATTCGTGGCTGACTAGGAGTTGACTAGAGTTAACACAAGGTGATATGAGAGTTGCCTGAATGAAAAGCAACCAGTAAAGTACTGTTCATCAGCTAGCTGATATAATGCGCTTGAGAGGTGTGTGTGAATAGTGGTGGCATCTAGTGGTAATTTTGTAAAGAATTTCCCGGTTAAGCTAAGAGTACGCGGCCCTGGGTAATTTTACCCGCACTTCTCTTATCGTCACATCAGTCATACACGTTTATATTAGCCCATTTGTACCTAGTGTTCCATTTTTGGAACACCTGACGCGACTTTCTAATTTAATGAATACGACTGATTATACACCAATAGGCCACGGATTTTATTTCCGTAAATCTTTATAAACATATATTGTATTATGGGGCGCAAAGATTTAGTCAGTTTTGCCCATCCATCGCAGCCAGTGTGTTGAAAAATAGGTATCGGTCTTTTTTTAAGGCAGTTTTCTGAGACCATCTCTAATGTTATATTAATAACTATTTGCCATTACGCCCAAATGTTGCAAATTGTTTCCTGCATGTTCAGTAATAGTTAAACTATAGTGCTTAATGAGGAAAATTTTGAAACAATTTATGTTTTTTGCTATAAGTTTTATTTAGCAGAGCTCCATTTTTGGAACACTAGGCAAATCCACTACTGTTATACGTGCATTCATTCATTTTATTAATCCACAATATGTAAAAATCAGGGTAAAATTCTCATTTTCAAACCTTCGGCATAAGTGGGTTAGAGTACTCGTTTTTTCTTGCTGGGGAGGGGGGCCTGTCCACCCACAACCCCCCCCCCCCCCCCCCCCGCAAAAAACCATAAAAAGCCTGTTATGGTCACTATGGAAGGTCTTGCACTTTTTGTCTACCGTTTGTTAATTACGGAACGTTATTTTTCAATTGGCTAGTTTAGAAATGACCAATATTTCCACTTTCAAGTAAAACGAGCCCATACGACGTAGGTTACCACGTGAAAATAATTGTTTATGGAAGAGCAACGTTTTTCTAACTAAAAAAAATAAAATAATCTGACAGGGTCTCTGATTAATTTAGTTAAAACACAAAAAAGGTCCTGAACATGTTCCACTCTATAACACTCAATGGGGCACATGCATGAACTTTGTTCATCATGCTAGTAAGTCTCCTTGAATAGACAATTTTCTCACGAGTCTAAATATATAACTCAAAACTCTCCTGGTGTTTCACGAACGTCATTAAACGATAATTAAATGTGCTCGAAAATCGCTTGAAGTCACGTGACCTGAAACGCCTTCTGACGTCATCGGACGGTACACCATTCACTTCGCTAAGACAGTAGAGCGATAGAGCCTTAATGCAAGATATCGAAGTAAGAATAGCAATTATTTTCGCCAAATTTGCCTTTGAACCACAAGAAAGCACAATACGACAGTTTACTTTTGGTCGACTTCCATGTGGCGGCTGATTTTCTGAAAAATAGTGATTGCTTCCAAATCTCACCAAACAATCCCTTTCATTTGTTTCAACAACCCCTTGGCAAACCCAACTTACTCACAATCTGCTGTTTGACGTTAAAACAGCAATTATTTTCGCCATATTTGTGTTTGAGCACCTGCATAGACCGATTTTTTAATCCACTTCCTCAGTCTATCATCAGTGGCTACCGTACCGTGACGTCACGCTCCGATGACGTCGTGTTTTCGAGCACCCGATGAGGATTAACTTTTAAAGGATCATAACTCAGCTAAAAACCATTATTCATCGGCCATATTTCCGGCGAGTACATGTGAGGTAAGGACCTTCTTATTAAAGTTCTTTTAAAAAATTGCGCATGTTCCCCATTTATAATTAACTAGCTCAATTTGTAATTAACCCTTTCAGTCAGATATTATTTTGGTTCTAAGTTGGAGAAAATTATCCTTTTTGCATGCATTGTACTATTTGAATCTAAAAAAGAAGTACGAATCATTAGTCATTCTAAATTCTGTAAATATGATTCGAACACGTAGGGACTACACGAAATCATACATTCAAGTTGATTTTTACAACAAATATTTCGAGAGCTGTAACGTATTTTCCCTTTAAACTGTATTTTCTCAGCATTGGCAAACATTTGGTTTGCAATCCTGGATGCAAAAATGCTAATAGCACCTTTCTAAAAGATATTTTTGAGTTTTCTTGGGAGGATACGCATATTTTTCGTAACCCACAAGCAGTTTATACAATAATAATATGTACCTATAGCCTTTATGTTTTCATTCTTTCACGTTACTGTATTTTTATCGATTTTTCACTTAAGTATGAGTATAATTAAATAATATAAATGAAACCAAAGGACATATTTAGCTACTATTATACAACGGAGAGTAACGAATCTTGATTATGGTATCATGAACATTTTGAAAATAAAATTGGCTATTTTTTGCGAAGTAAATTTGATGATCCATGTCCTCAAAGGACACAAGTATGCACATTGGGAGATTGAATTCCCCCAAAAGTCATGTCCATTTTAACGGACACTTTGACTGAAAGCGTTAACTAACTGACCCGGCGAACTTCGCACCGCCCAATATGTGGAGTAATATGTTATGGTGAGGCCCCCACGCTTTTATTTGTAGTGAAAACATTATAGATTACACAGGTTCTTTGCATTACCATTTCAAAAATTTATTGCTGAAAATACTACGGATTACCCAGGTTCTTTGAACTATTCATATAAAAATTTATTTTTTACTTTTTAGTCCATTTTTTTAAATATTTTTTTTATTACTTGTTCCAAGCGAAATAAAAGCGTGTTTTTTAAAAAGTTTTTTTTTAAAGAAGTATTTATTTTCTACTTTTTAGTCTTCACATCTTGCAATCGTATACTTGACCACTTTCATAAGTTTTGTTTAACTG
This sequence comes from Ischnura elegans, assembly GCF_921293095.1. Taxonomy (NCBI): domain Eukaryota; kingdom Metazoa; phylum Arthropoda; class Insecta; order Odonata; family Coenagrionidae; genus Ischnura; species Ischnura elegans. The sequence continues at coordinate 6,350,431 of NW_025791659.1, read as the reverse complement.
TAAAAGCCCACCTCGTTAGTTACTGATTTATCAGTTACAGGTCCACCAGCGAGAAGGTGAGGTTTGGCATTTGATGTGAGAGGCTTTGAGCAGCCATGCTGCTTATATGACGCATCGACATCTTTTTAGACCCAAATGTAGCATTATTGCTATAATTTCTTCAAATTATAGCAATTTTGCTACATTTTTTTCGAAAAAATCCGCCATGTTGAAAATTCCATATTTAAAATTAATATGTTTATAATGATCAAAATACACACTTTAGATGTTCGAAAGTGGTAAAATATTGTATTGAAACCGGGAATACGACTTCCTGTAAAGTTTCAGATCGATTGGAAGTCGGAAAGTGGTCGAATTTTCGATTGCAAGATTTGAACTAAACATACAAACAAACACACAGAGTGAGTTATATAAAAGCGTGTAAAAATAAAATAGTCTAACAGGGTCTCTTATTTAGTTAGTTAAAACACAAAAAAGGCTGTGGATATGTTCCACTCTAACACTCAATTTATAGCATACTAGCTGACCCGGCGAACTTCGCACCGCTCATTAATTCACTGAACAGTTTAGTTACGCCATTTATTAACCCATTATTCCTCAGACTGTATGTACGGCTTTTTACTTCGCCTCTTTCGCATTTTCTGAATTATTTTGGCCCAATTCAGATGAATTTCTGGAGAAAATAATATATTTCCACCATATTATATGATTTTCAAAATGCTGCGTATACGCAACGCTGGGAAAACTCCGGTAAATAAATACAAAAAAAGTAATTTAAAAAAATAAGATTACATCTTCAATTGCTTTTCTTGATTTGTACACTCGAGTTAATCGGTATTCCTTTGAAGGAAATTCCCCATTCTGCCTTTCAACGGACATGCTGGGGTATGTCATTTTTCCTAAGGGTGTCTCGTATGTGCGCATCGATTTTTGTGCCAAACGCTATCAGTCATAAAAATAAAATTTTATGAATGAAAATGTTGGTGGAAATTACAAAATTAGAAATAGATATACTTAAAAAAAGTCAGTAAATCGAAGAAAAAATTATTCTGAGCTAGAGACTTGTTCTGAGAATTCGAATTCAATAATGTTGCGTTAACGCAACGCTGAGGATTAATGGGTTAATCAAGAACTCGTTCCAACCCGAAGCAGAATGGACGTTTTATGGGATCATGGCAGTATTTAGTCAAAATGTACGAGACTTGAATGTATAATAACCAATAACACTGTACATACCACGATGTACTTACGTACAATGGGTCAGTGAAGAACCATTGGGTAAGTGGCGCAGCGATGTGACGTTTTAGGGGATAAATCCCCCCCCCCCCCCCCGAGCTCAGAGTAATTTTTAATTTTAATCCATTGAGATGAATCCATTGAGATAACCTGTCCTATCCATTGAGATAACCTGTCCCATCATTGTACAAAACACCGTTTTTTTCAAATGGATAGGGCAGGTTCTAAATTTTCATCCAAACAAAAAGTGGAAAAATAATACGCCTGCATAAATATTTGAACGTGGGTCCCCCGCGTGGTAGCAACGGACTCTAACAACTACTCTAATTAGGTTGCTATATTTAGTTATTACTAAAACACCATAATATGTGTATTTATTATTGTAAATAATCAACCATTGTTTTGAAATGTGAATAAGGTGCGACTACAGTTTCCGTTTATAAACTTAAGAGGAATACTTGATTCACACCATTGCATTACACAGTTACTCCATATGAATATCTAGTGCAGATGTGCAAGAAAACTTTATTTGCAGGCTTTTTACATCGATATAGAGATGACTTTAACGTGTTGGGTGATATCCTTAGCATGGATTGGGTCTATTATGACGACTTTTATCACATGTTATTAAACAGGATCGCGAATACCACGTATCTGTACATACCACGATGTACTTAGGTACAATGGGGCAATGAAGAACCATGGGGTCAGTGGCGCAGCGAGGGGGGTGTTTTGGGGAAGGACGCCTGAGCTCAGAGAAATTTTTAATTTTGATCCATTTTACTTAATTGGAT